>NW_027145190.1:22500-26582 GCF_026170545.1 Melanerpes formicivorus | reverse complement strand
ACGGGGTCCCGGCCGCGGCCGGAGCGGCTCGAATCCCCGCGGTCCCCGGCAGCAGCCGGAGCCGCTCGCCGTTCGGGCTCCCGGCACCCTACAGATCCGGCGACTCGTTCGCCGGCGGCGGGGGGAGGCAGTGGAGGGGGTGCGGGGAGAAGCGGCAGCGGAGGCGGAGGGGGGGGGGGGGCTCGAAGACAGCCGGCAGCCGCTTCGGTGAACGTCACCCGGGAGGCGACCGGGACCGGCCCGGGAAGCCATAGTCCGGCCCCGGATCCCGGCCGCGGCCGGACCGGCTCGAAGCCCCGCGGCCCCGGCACGGGGGAGGCCCAAAGACTGGCGGCAGCCGCTTCGCTGAACGTCACCCGGCCGGCGACCGGGGCCGTCCCGGGGCCGTCCCGGGATGCCGGCTTCCGGCACGGGGTCCCGGCCGCGGCCGGACCGGCTCGAATCCCCGCGGTCCCGGCAGCAGCCGGAGCCGCTCGCCGTTCGGGCTCCCGGCACCCTACGGATCCGGCGACTCGTTCGCCGGCGGCGGGGGGAGGCAGTGGAGGCGGTGCGGGGAGAAGCGGCAGCGGAGGCGGAGGGGGGGCGGGGGGGGACGATAGTGGCGGGGGGCGGGGGGTGCTCGAAGGCAGCCGGCAGCCAGTTCGGTGAACATTCGCCGGGGCGGGGGGGCGACCTGTCCGTGCCCGGGGCAGCCCCGGGAAGCCGGCAGCCAGCACGGGGTCCCGGCAGCACCTGTTCCCTGCCCTGGGACTTGCCGTGCCCGGCGGCCGGTTGCCGGGTGGGGGGAGCGATGAGAGGCGGGGCGCAGCGGCCGGGGCAGCGCCGGGCCGCAGCGGGGGGCTGGGCGGGTGGGGTAGGCGTCGAGCGGCAAGCCCTCGGCTGCAGCGAATGTTCGGCGGTGCGGGGCGGGGGGGGGACGGGACGACACGTTGGGGGCGCCGAGTCCGAGCCACCCCCGGCCCCAGGGGCGGCCGGAGGGGGAGGCCGGTGCCTGGCCCTGGGAGCTGCTGGGCGCCGGATGGCCGAGGGTGCGTCAGAAGCCGCCCGAGCGGTCGAGCAGGTCCTCCAGAAAGGCCTAGGGTGGCTTCGAGGGCCCCGGGAGCAGTCGAGGGAGGCCTCCAGGCAGGTCTGGAGTGGATGGGAGGCCTTCCAAAGCAGACAAGGGAGGCTGCCAGCGGGGCCTAGGCTGGCACTGCAGCCTGTAAATGGTTGGGGGGGGGGCCTCTGGTGCGGCCTGGAGTCTCTGGCTGGCGTCCAGAGAGGTGCAAAAGATCCTCTGGTGCGGCCTGGGGTGGCGGAGAAGCCTGCAGAGCGTGCGGGGGAGGCTTCTGGTGCGGCCTGGGGTGGGTCGGAAGCCTGCAGAGCGTGCGGGAGAGGCTTCTGGTGCGGCCTGGGGTGGCGGAGAAGCCTGCAGAGCGTGCGGGAGAGGCTTCTGCTGCGGCCTGGGGTGGCTGAGAAGCCTGCAGAGCGTGCGGGAGAGGCTTCTGCTGCGGCCTGGGGTGGCTGAGAAGCCTGCAGAGCGTGCGGGGGAGGCTTCTGTTGGGGCCTGGGGTGGGTCAGAAGCCTACAGAGCGTGCGGGGGAGGCTTCTGGTGCGGCCTGGGGTGGGTCGGAAGCCTGCAGAGCGTGCGGGAGAGGCTTCTGTTGGGGCCTGGGGTGGCTGAGAAGCCTGCAGAGCGTGCGGGGGAGGCTTCTGCTGCGGCCTGGGGTGGCTGAGAAGCCTGCAGAGCGTGCGGGAGAGGCTTCTGCTGCGGCCTGGGGTGGCTGAGAAGCCTGCAGAGCGTGCGGGGGAGGCTTCTGGTGCGGCCTGGGGTGGCTGAGAAGCCTGAAGAGCGTGCGGGAGAGGCTTCTGGTGCGGCCTGGGGTGGCTGAGAAGCCTGCAGAGCGTGCGGGGGAGGCTTCTGGTGCGGCCTGGGGTGGCTGAGAAGCCTGCAGAGCGTGCGGGAGAGGCTTCTGCTGCGGCCTGGGGTGGCTGAGAAGCCTGCAGAGCGTGCGGGAGAGGCTTCTGGTGCGGCCTGGGGTGGCTGAGAAGCCTGCAGAGCGTGCGGGAGAGGCTTCTGCTGCGGCCTGGGGTGGCTGAGAAGCCTGCAGAGCGTGCGGGAGAGGCTTCTGCTGCGGCCTGGGGTGGCTGAGAAGCCTGCAGAGCGTGCGGGAGAGGCTTCTGCTGCGGCCTGGGGTGGCTGAGAAGCCTGCAGGGCGTGCGGGAGAGGCTTCTGCTGCGGCCTGGGGTGGGTGGGAAGCCTGCAGAGCGTGCGGGGGAGGCTTCTGGTGCGGCCTGGGGTGGCTGAGAAGCCTGCAGAGCGTGCGGGGGAGGCTTCTGGTGCGGCCTGGGGTGGCTGAGAAGCCTGCAGAGCGTGCGGGAGAGGCTTCTGCTGTGGCCTGGGGTGGCTGAGAAGCCTGCAGAGCGTGCGGGAGAGGCTTCTGCTGCGGCCTGGGGTGGCTGAGAAGCCTGCAGAGCGTGCGGGAGAGGCTTCTGCTGCGGCCTGGGGTGGGTCGGAAGCCTGCAGAGCTTGCGGGGGAGGCTTCTGGTGCGGCCTGGGGTGGCTGAGAAGCCTGCAGAGCGTGCGGGAGAGGCTTCTGCTGCGGCCTGGGGTGGCTGAGAAGCCTGCAGAGCGTGCGGGAGAGGCTTCTGCTGCGGCCTGGGGTCTCTGGGTGGCCTCTAGAGAGGTGCAAAAGACCCTCTGGGTTGGGCTGGGGTGGCTCTTGGACCCCTGCCACACAGTGGAGAGCGGCCTCCGGCCCGCCACCTGTGTCCCTGTGTGCCTGAGTGCCTGTGTCCCTGTGTCCCTGTGTCCCTGAGTGCCTGAGTGCCTGAGTGCCTGTGTCCCTGTGTCCCTGTGTCCCTGAGTGCCTGAGTGCCTGTGTCCCTGTGTCCCTGTGTCCCTGAGTGCCTGAGTGCCTGTGTCCCTGTGTCCCTGTGTCCCTGAGTGCCTGAGTGCCTGAGTGCCTGTGTCCCTGTGTCCTTGTGTCCCTGTGTCCCTGTGTCCCTGTGTGCCTGAGTGCCTGTGTCCCTGTGTCCCTGTCTGTGTACCTGTGTGCGAGAGTGTCCGGCACGCCACCCAGCGGCGGCGGGCAAGCAGGTAGGCGGGTGGGCGGGCCGGCGAGGGCCAGTGTGAGTTTGGGGGGTGGGAGGGGAGGCGGCAGCTGGAAGCGTCAGAGGAGGGGGCGTGGCTCCGGCTGGCCCCGGGAGCAGGTTCCCGGGACCGGGACCGGCTGGACCCGGCGGGTGGTTGATCCCGGGGCGGGGGGCAGAGGCGGCGGGAAGCGGCAGCTGCGTGTGCGGCGGGGGGGGTGGAGGGCGAACCGCGGCGGGAAGCGGATGCTTCAGAGCAGGTTACGGGGGCGGGGACGGACGACACCACCTGTCCCCGCCCCGGGACGGGCTGGACCCGGCGCCCTGGACCCGGCGCCGTGTACCCGCCGCCGCCCCCGCCGCCGCCCCCCTCCGCCACCCCGGGACCCCGACGTTTTTTGGCGCCCGCGCCTTTTTTTGCTCCCCGCCTGCCCGCGCTGCCCCGGGCCCTCCCCCGGGGCGGGGCGGGAGGGAGGGACGGACGGACGGGTAGCCGGGGATCTCCGAGCGCGCGCCACCAGACCGAGGCGGGTCCCGCCGGCGGCGGCGGCGGCGGCGGCGGCGGCAGCAGCAGCAGCAAGCGACGGCGGGGGGGGGCAGGCTAGGGAGAGAGGGGGAGCGGCATGCGGTAGGGCTGGGGGGTTTGTTTCGGGGGGGAGGGGTGGGGGGGGGTGGCAGCGGTCAGCGAGAGCGGGGAGAGGGGGAGCGGCATGCGGTAGGGCTGGGGTGTTTTTGGGGTGGGGGCGTTGGGGGGATTAGCGGGCGGGCGGGCAGCCCAGCCAAGCGGCAAGCCGGGGGGCGGGCGAGGGCGGCTTTAGGGCCGGAGGAGCGGAGCGCAACCTCCCCCGTGCAGGCTCCAGCGTGGAGAGCAGCAAGTTTTTGGGGACGGGGGACGACGGACGGGAGGGGCAGCGGCGAGAGGCTAGCTGCGGCAAGGGGCACCGGCACGGCCGCCCTAACAGCGCCGCCTCGGTCGCAGGGGTTAGAGAGCAGCCGGGCAGCCCGGGAGG
>NW_027145190.1:0-10000 GCF_026170545.1 Melanerpes formicivorus | reverse complement strand
ACGCGCGGCGCCGCTTTTAGCCCCTTTTAAATTTTGCGACGCCGCCGCCTCGCTCTCAGCTCGGCCAACCCCCGCCACACGCAGCTGCTCGCGGCCGGCACCCGCGGGTACCCGGAACCGAGGACGACACCGGCGCCTCACGCGTTTTAGGACACCTGAAAACTCACGGGGCCACGCAGCAGTCACAAAGCCGGTTGCGGTAGACCGGTCCCCGAACCCTGCCCCAGCGCCGGGGGGGAGGTGGAAAGGGGAGGATGCGGCAAGGCACGCGCCGGGCCGCTAACGCCACGGCTCCCCCCCGCTCGAGCCGCTCGGGGCTGGGGGAACGAGGACGACACCTCACACGCGACGGGAAGCGAAGTGGAAAGGAAGACCGCCCTTGCCCTGCCGGCCGGGGGCCCTTTCCGACGCGACCCGAAAGGCCTCATCGATCAACAAGGACAGAAGGAAAGGAAGCCAGCGGAGGCCCCACGGCCTCGCTCTTCTGGGACAGACACAGCCACGCGCACCCGCCACCGCCCTCGGGAGCAGCCAGCAGGCACGGGGCTCGGCGTGCGGGCAACACGCCGGAGGAGCAAACGGGGCGCCCTCCAGAGATGGGGGGGGGGCAAGCTGCACCGGGCCGCACCGGCTCACAGGGCACCTCTGCCTCCCCGAAACGTGGGCTTGCATTTTCCCTCAAGCTGCACCGAGTTACATCTCCATCACGGGGCGCCCCTCTGGAGCCAGGAGGAAGCCGTGCTGGGGCACCGGCTTGCCCTCCTCCCCCCATGCCGGGCTCCATAGCATACGAGTGGCCAGTCACCGCCGCTGGCTTTTCCCTTAGATGCCGTGCCCCCGCGGGCTGCGGCTTTGGCCATGGGGGGGAACCCCCGTGAAGAGGGTCCAGTGCTGGGAACTCTCTCTGCCCCTTACCGGGCTCTCTCTCGCCGTGCCTGGACGGGCTTGCTTTCCATTCTTGGTGGGACCGACGCCGGCACCACGTCTCCCCGGCTTTCTCTGCCCCCGTGCCCCACCGGGCAAACTTCGCTTTGGGGGTTCCACACTTCGGCAGTGGCCGGCGCCAGCCACTCGTCAACTTTTTTTCTTTTCCCCTCTTTCGTTGCCGAGCCCGGGCTGGGCTCCGGCTCACGGACGAGCGAAACCCATCCAACACCGCTGAGGGTGCGCCAGCGGCCGCTCCAAACCGCCGCGCCTTTGCTCGGCCCCGCGGGTCCCCTCTCTGACCCGGGGGAAAGCCACCGAGAAGCCAGACGGACCCCTGCCCAGCCGCCTGGCGGGTGGCTTGGAGCAGCCGCTCGGCAGCGCTGCCCTGGGAGTGCTCGGCGTCACTCGTTCCCTCATATACGGAACTGGAGGGCCGTCAGCTCCGCGAGCGCACAACCAGCCGACCTCCGCCCAGCGGCAGGTCGCAGAAATCACGCCGGCTTGTACGATGACGTAGGCGGAGGCAGAGCGCAACAGCGACCCCTTGGCGACAAGCGCGAGCTCCGCGGAGAGCACGTCTACTCGCCGAGGGAGAGCACGTCTACTCGCTGAGGGAGAGCACGTCTACTCGCCCAGGGAGAGCACGTCTACTCGCCGAGGGAGAGCACGTCTACTCGCCCAGGGAGAGCACGTCTACTCGCCGAGGGAGAGCACGTCTACTCGCCGAGGGAGAGCACGTCTACTCGCCCAGGGAGAGCACGTCTACTCGCCGAGGGAGAGCACGTCTACTCGCCCAGGGAGAGCACGTCTACTCGCCCAGGGAGAGCACGTCTACTCGCCCAGGGAGAGCACGTCTACTCGCCCAGGGAGAGCACGTCTACTCGCCCAGGGAGAGCACGTCTACTCGCCCAGGGAGAGCACGTCTACTCGCCGAGGGAGAGCACGTCTACTCGCCCAGGGAGAGCACGTCTACTCGCCCAGGGAGAGCACGTCTACTCGCCCAGGGAGAGCACGTCTACCTCCCGGCTGAGGGAGAGCACGGGGGGGGGGGACAAAGACAGGCGGCAGCAGCTTCGGTGAACGTCACCCGGGAGGCGACCGGGGGTGTCCCGGGGCTGTCCCGGGAAGCCGGCGTCCGGCACAGGGAACCGTCAGCTGCCGGACCGGGGCGAATCCCCGCGGCCACGGCAGGGGTGGGGGCTCGAAGACAGCCGGCAGCCGCTTCGGTGAACGTCACCCGGGAGGAGACTGGGGCCCTCCCGGGACCGTCCCGGGAAGACGACGTTCGGCACGAGATCCCGGCCGCGGCCGGACCGGCTCGAAGCCCCGCGGCCCCGGCACGGGGGAGGCCCAAAGACTGGCGGCAGCCGCTTCGCTGAACGTCACCCGGCCGGCGACCGGGGCCGTCCCGGGGCCGTCCCGGGATGCCGGCTTCCGGCACGGGGTCCCGGCCGCGGCCGGAGCGGCTCGAATCCCCGCGGTCCCGGCAGCAGCCGGAGCCGCTCGCCGTTCGGGCTCCCGGCACCCTACGGATCCGCCGACTCGTTCGCCGGCGGCGGGGGGAGGCAGTGGAGGGGGTGCGGGCAGAAGCGGCAGCGGAGGCGGAGGGGGGGGGGGCTCGAAGACAGCCGGCAGCCGCTTCGGTGAACGTCACCCGGCCGGCGACCGGGGCCGTCCCGGGGCCGTCCCGGGATGCCGGCTTCCGGCACGGGGTCCCGGCCGCGGCCGGAGCGGCTCGAAGCCCCGCGGTCCCGGCAGCAGCCGGAGCCGCTCGCCGTTCGGGCTCCCGGCACCCTACGGATCCGGCGACTCGTTCGCCGGCGGCGGGGGGAGGCAGTGGAGGGGGTGCGGGCAGAAGCGGCAGCGGAGGCGGAGGGGGGGGGGCTCGAAGACAGCCGGCAGCCGCTTCGGTGAACGTCACCCAGGAGGCGATCGGGGCCGTCCCGGGGCCGTCCGGGGATGCCGGCTTCCGGCACGGGGGTCCCGGCCGCGGCCGGAGCGGCTCGAAGCCCCGCGGTCCCGGCAGCAGCCGGAGCCGCTCGCCGTTCGGGCTCCCGGCACCCTACGGATCCGGCGACTCGTTCGCCGGCGGCGGGGGGAGGCAGTGGAGGGGGTGCGGGCAGAAGCGGCAGCGGAGGCGGAGGCGGGGGGGGCTCGAAGACAGCCGGCAGCCGCTTCGGTGAACGTCACCCAGGAGGCGATCGGGGCCGTCCCGGGGCCGTCCCGGGATGCCGGCTTCCGGCACGGGGTCCCGGCCGCGGCCGGAGCGGCTCGAATCCCCGCGGTCCCGGCAGCAGCCGGAGCCGCTCGCCGTTCGGGCTCCCGGCACCCTACGGATCCGGCGACTCGTTCGCGGGCGGGGGGGGGAGGCAGTGAAGGAGGTGCGGGCAGAAGCGGCAGCGGAGGCGGAGGGGGGGGGGGGTGCTCGGAGACAGCCGTCAGCCGCTTCGGTGAACGTCACCCGGGAGGCGACCGGGACCGGCCCGGGAAGCATTCGTCCGGCCCCGGATCCCGGCCGCGGCCGGACCGGCTCGAATCCCCGCGGCCCCGGCACGGGGGAGGCCCAAAGACTGGCGGCAGCCGCTTCGGTGAACGTCACCCGGCCGGCGACCGGGGCCGTCCCGGGGCCGTCCCGGGATGCCGGCTTCCGGCACGGGGTCCCGGCCGCGGCCGGAGCGGCTCGAATCCCCGCGGTCCCGGCAGCAGCCGGAGCCGCTCGCCGTTCGGGCTCCCGGCACCCTACGGATCCGGCGACTCGTTCGCGGGCGGGGGGGGGAGGCAGTGAAGGAGGTGCGGGCAGAAGCGGCAGCGGAGGCGGAGGGGGGGGGGGGTGCTCGGAGACAGCCGTCAGCCGCTTCGGTGAACGTCACCCGGGAGGCGACCGGGACCGGCCCGGGAAGCCATCGTCCGGCCCCGGATCCCGGCCGCGGCCGGACCGGCTCGAATCCCCGCGGCCCCGGCACGGGGGAGGCCCAAAGACTGGCGGCAGCCGCTTCGGTGAACGTCACCCGGCCGGCGACCGGGGCCGTCCCGGGGCCGTCCCGGGATGCCGGCTTCCGGCACGGGGTCCCGGCCGCGGCCGGACCGGCTCGAATCCCCGCGGTCCCGGCAGCAGCCGGAGCCGCTCGCCGTTCGGGCTCCCGGCACCCTACGGATCCGGCGACTCGTTCGCGGGCGGGGGGGGGAGG
This sequence comes from Melanerpes formicivorus, assembly GCF_026170545.1. Lineage (NCBI taxonomy): Eukaryota > Metazoa > Chordata > Aves > Piciformes > Picidae > Melanerpes > Melanerpes formicivorus. Next base: position 5,885 of record NW_027145190.1, on the reverse strand, counting down.
CAGTGAAGGAGGTGCGGGCAGAAGCGGCAGCGGAGGCGGGGGGGGGGGGGGGGTGCTCGGAGACAGCCGTCAGCCGCTTCGGTGAACGTCACCCGGGAGGCGACCGGGACCGGCCCGGGAAGCCATCGTCCGGCCCCGGATCCCGGCCGCGGCCGGACCGGCTCGAATCCCCGCGGCCCCGGCACGGGGGAGGCCCAAAGACTGGCGGCAGCCGCTTCGGTGAACGTCACCCGGCCGGCGACCGGGGCCGTCCCGGGGCCGTCCCGGGATGCCGGCTTCCGGCACGGGGTCCCGGCCGCGGCCGGACCGGCTCGAATCCCCGCGGCCCCGGCACGGGGGAGGCCCAAAGACTGGCGGCAGCCGCTTCGGTGAACGTCACCCGGCCGGCGACCGCGGCCGTTCCGGGGCCGTCCCGGGAAGCCTGCGACAGGCACGGGGTCCCGGCCTCGGCCGGACCCGCACTGGGTGCCGCCGCCTCGGGCTCTCGGGACGGTATGGATCCGCCGACTCGTTCGCCGGCAGCGGGGGGAGGCAGTGGAGGCGGTGCGGGGAGAAGCGGCAGCGGAGGCGGAGGGGGGGGGGCTCGAAGACAGCCGGCAGCCGCTTCGGTGAACGTCACCCAGGAGGCGATCGGGGCCGTCCCGGGGCCGTCCCGGGATGCCGGCTTCCGGCACGGGGTCCCGGCCGCGGCCGGACCGGCTCGTATCCCCGCGGCTTCCGGCAGGGGGGGGGGGGCTCGAAGACAGCCGGCAGTCGCCTCGGTGAACGTCACCCGGCCGGCGACCGCGGCCGTTCCGGGGCCGTCCCGGGAAGCCTGCGACAGGCACGGGGTCCCAGCCGCGGCCGGACCGACTCGAAGCCCCGCGGCCCCGGCACGGGGGAGGCCCAAAGACTGGCGGCAGCCGCTTCGGTGAACGTCACCCCGGCCGGCGACCGGGGCCGTCCCGGGGCCGTCCCGGGATGCCGGCATCCGGCACGGGGTCCCGGCCGCGGCCGGAGCGGCTCGAATCCCCGCGGTCCCGGCAGCAGCCGGAGCCGCTCGCCGTTCGGGCTCCCGGCACCCTACGGATCCGCCGACTCGTTCGCCGGCGGCGGGGGGAGGCAGTGGAGGGGGTGCGGGCAGAAGCGGCAGCGGAGGCGGAGGGGGGGGGGGCTCGAAGACAGCCGGCAGCCGCTTCGGTGAACGTCACCCGGCCGGCGACCGGGGCCGTCCCGGGGCTGTCCGGGGATGCCGGCTTCCGGCACGGGGTCCCGGCCGCGGCCGGAGCGGCTCGAATCCCCGCGGTCCCGGCAGCAGCCGGAGCCGCTCGCCGGAGCCGCTCGCCGTTCGGGCTCCCGGCACCCTACAGATCCGGCGACTCGTTCGCCGCGGCGGGGGGAGGCAGTGGAGGGGGTGCGGGGGAGAAGCGGCAGCGGAGGCGGAGGGGGGGGGGGGGCTCGAAGACAGCCGGCAGCCGCTTCGGTGAACGTCACCCGGGAGGCGACCGGGACCGGCCCGGGAAGCCATAGTCCGGCCCCGGATCCCGGCCGCCGGCCGGACCGGCTCGAAGCCGCCGCGGCCCCCGGCACGGGGGAGGCCCAAAGACTGGCGGCAGCCGCTTCGCTGAACGTCACCCGGCCCGGCGACCGGGGCCGTCCCGGGGCCGTCCCCGGGATGCCGGCTTCCGGCACGGGGGTCCCGGCCGCGGCCGGACCGGCTCGAATCCCCGCGGTCCCGGCAGCAGCCGGAGCCGCTCGCCGTTCGGGCTCCCCGGCACCCTACGGATCCGGCGACTCGTTCGCCGGCGGCGGGGGGGAGGCAGTGGAGGCGGTGCGGGGGAGAAGCGGCAGCGGAGGCGGAGGGGGGGCGGGGGGGACGATAGTGGCGGGGGGCGGGGGGTGCTCGAGAAGGCAGCCGGCAGCCAGTTCGGTGAACATTCGCCGGGGCGGGGGGGCGACCTGTCCCGTGCCCGGGGCAGCCCCGGGAAGCCGGCAGCCAGCACGGGGTCCCGGCAGCACCTGTTCCCTGCCCTGGGACTTGCCGTGCCCGGCGGCCGGTTGCCGGGTGGGGGGGAGCGATGAGAGGCGGGGCGCAGCGGGCCGGGGCAGCGCCGGGCCGCAGCGGGGGGGGCTGGGCGGGTGGGGTAGGCGTCGAGCGGCAAGCCCTCGGCTGCAGCGAATGTTCGGCGGTGCGGGGCGGGGGGGGGACGGGACGACACGTTGGGGGCGCCGAGTCCGAGCCACCCCCGGCCCCAGGGGCGGCCGGAGGGGGAGGCCGGTGCCTGGCCCCTGGGAGCTGCTGGGCGCCGGATGGCCGAGGGTGCGTCAGAAGCCGCCCGAGCGGTCGAGCAGGTCCTCCAGAAAGGCCTAGGGTGGCTTCGAGGGCCCCGGGAGCAGTCGAGGGAGGCCTCCAGGCAGGTCTGGAGTGGATGGGAGGCCTTCCAAAGCAGACAAGGGAGGCTGCCAGCGGGGCCTAGGCTGGCACTGCAGCCTGTAAATGGTGGGGGGGGGGGGCCTCTGGTGCGGCCTGGAGTCTCTGGCTGGCGTCCAGAGAGGTGCAAAAGATCCTCTGGTGCGGCCTGGGGTGGCGGAGAAGCCTGCGGCCTGGGGTGGGTCGGAAGCCTGCAGAGCGTGCGGGAGAGGCTTCTGGTGCGGCCTGGGGTGGCGGAGAAGCCTGCAGAGCGTGCGGGAGAGGCTTCTGCTGCGGCCTGGGGTGGCTGAGAAGCCTGCAGAGCGTGCGGGAGAGGCTTCTGCTGCGGCCTGGGGTGGCTGAGAAGCCTGCAGAGCGTGCGGGGGAGGCTTCTGTTGGGGCCTGGGGTGGGTCAGAAGCCTACAGAGCGTGCGGGGGAGGCTTCTGGTGCGGCCTGGGGTGGGTCGGAAGCCTGCAGAGCGTGCGGGAGAGGCTTCTGTTGGGCCTGGGGTGGCTGAGAAGCCTGCAGAGCGTGCGGGGGAGGCTTCTGCTGCGGCCTGGGGTGGCTGAGAAGCCTGCAGAGCGTGCGGGGAGAGGCTTCTGCTGCGGCCTGGGGTGGCTGAGAAGCCTGCAGAGCGTGCGGGGGAGGCTTCTGGTGCGGCCTGGGGGTGGCTGAGAAGCCTGAAGAGCGTGCGGGAGAGGCTTCTGGTGCGGCCTGGGGTGGCTGAGAAGCCTGCAGAGCGTGCGGGGGAGGCTTCTGGTGCGGCCTGGGGTGGCTGAGAAGCCTGCAGAGCGTGCGGGAGAGGCTTCTGCTGCGGCCTGGGGTGGCTGAGAAGCCTGCAGAGCGTGCGGGAGAGGCTTCTGGTGCGGCCTGGGGTGGCTGAGAAGCCTGCAGAGCGTGCGGGAGAGGCTTCTGCTGCGGCCTGGGGTGGCTGAGAAGCCTGCAGAGCGTGCGGGAGAGGCTTCTGCTGCGGCCTGGGGTGGCTGAGAAGCCTGCAGAGCGTGCGGGAGAGGCTTCTGCTGCGGCCTGGGGGTGGCTGAGAAGCCTGCAGGGCGTGCGGGAGAGGCTTCTGCTGCGGCCTGGGGTGGGTGGGAAGCCTGCAGAGCGTGCGGGGGAGGCTTCTGGTGCGGCCTGGGGTGGCTGAGAAGCCTGCAGAGCGTGCGGGAGAGGCTTCTGGTGCGGCCTGGGGTGGCTGAGAAGCCTGCAGAGCGTGCGGGAGAGGCTTCTGGTGCGGCCTGGGGTGGCTGAGAAGCCTGCAGAGCGTGCGGGGGAGGCTTCTGGTGCGGCCTGGGGTGGCTGAGAAGCCTGAAGAGCGTGCGGGAGAGGCTTCTGGTGCGGCCTGGGGTGGCTGAGAAGCCTGCAGAGCGTGCGGGGGAGGCTTCTGGTGCGGCCTGGGGTGGCTGAGAAGCCTGCAGAGCATGCGGGAGAGGCTTCTGGTGCGGCCTGGGGTGGCTGAGAAGCCTGCAGAGCGTGCGGGAGAGGCTTCTGCTGCGGCCTGGGGTGGCTGAGAAGCCTGCAGAGCGTGCGGGAGAGGCTTCTGCTGCGGCCTGGGGTGGGTCGGAAGCCTGCAGAGCTTGCGGGGGAGGCTTCTGGTGCGGCCTGGGGTGGGTCGGAAGCCTGCAGAGCGTGCGGGGGAGGCTTCTGGTGCGGCCTGGGGTGGCTGAGAAGCCTGCAGAGCGTGCGGGAGAGGCTTCTGCTGCGGCCTGGGGTGGCTGAGAAGCCTGCAGAGCGTGCGGGAGAGGCTTCTGCTGCGGCCTGGGGTCTCTGGGTGGCCTCTAGAGAGGTGCAAAAGACCCTCTGGGTTGGGCTGGGGTGGCTCTTGGACCCCTGCCACACAGTGGAGAGCGGCCTCCGGCCCGCCACCTGTGTCCCTGTGTGCCTGAGTGCCTGTGTCCCTGTGTCCCTGTGTCCCTGAGTGCCTGAGTGCCTGAGTGCCTGTGTCCCTGTGTCCCTGTGTCCCTGAGTGCCTGAGTGCCTGTGTCCCTGTGTCCCTGTGTCCCTGAGTGCCTGAGTGCCTGTGTCCCTGTGTCCCTGTGTCCCTGAGTGCCTGAGTGCCTGAGTGCCTGTGTCCCTGTGTCCTTGTGTCCCTGTGTCCCTGTGTCCCTGTGTGCCTGAGTGCCTGTGTCCCTGTGTCCCTGTCTGTGTACCTGTGTGCGAGAGTGTCCGGCACGCCACCCAGCGGCGGCGGGCAAGCAGGTAGGCGGGTGGGCGGGCCGGCGAGGGCCAGTGTGAGTTTGGGGGGTGGGAGGGGAGGCGGCAGCTGGAAGCGTCAGAGGAGGGGGCGTGGCTCCGGCTGGCCCCGGGAGCAGGTTCCCGGGACCGGGACCGGCTGGACCCGGCGGGTGGTTGATCCCGGGGCGGGGGGCAGAGGCGGCGGGAAGCGGCAGCTGCGTGTGCGGCGGGGGGGTGGAGGGCGAACCGCGGCGGGAAGCGGATGCTTCAGAGCAGGTTACGGGGGCGGGGACGGACGACACCACCTGTCCCCGCCCCGGGACGGGCTGGACCCGGCGCCCTGGACCCGGCGCCGTGTACCCGCCGCCGCCCCCCGCCGCCGCCCCCCTCCGCCACCCCGGGACCCCGACGTTTTTTGGCGCCCGCGCCTTTTTTTGCTCCCCGCCTGCCCGCGCTGCCCCGGGCCCTCCCCCGGGGCGGGGCGGGAGGGGAGGGACGGACGGACGGGTAGCCGGGGATCTCCGAGCGCGCGCCACCAGACCGAGGCGGGTCCCGCCGGCTGGCGGCGGCGGCGGCGGCGGCGGCAGCAGCAGCAGCAAGCGACGGCGGGGGGGGCAGGCTAGGGAGAGAGGGGGAGCGGCATGCGGTAGGGCTGGGGGGTTTGTTTCGGGGGGGAGGGGTGGGGGGGGGGTGGCAGCGGTCAGCGAGAGCGGGGAGAGGGGGAGCGGCATGCGGTAGGGCTGGGGTGTTTTTGGGGTGGGGGCGTTGGGGGGATTAGCGGGCGGGCGGGCAGCCCAGCCAAGCGGCAAGCCGGGGGGCGGGCGAGGGCGGCTTTAGGGCCGGAGGAGCGGAGCGCAACCTCCCCCGTGCAGGCTCCAGCGTGGAGAGCAGCAAGTTTTTGGGGACGGGGGACGACGGACGGGAGGGGCAGCGGCGAGAGGCTAGCTGCGGCAAGGGGCACCGGCACGGCCGCCCTAACAGCGCCGCCTCGGTCGCAGGGGTTAGAGAGCAGCCGGGCAGCCCGGGAGGGAAGCGGCAGCCCGCGTCGCGATCCCCCCTCCAGGGGACAATGTGGGAAGGGGAAGCCGCGGCGGCTTTGGCGGGGGGTGCCCAGCTGCTAGCGGCTTCGGGGGGCAGTTAGCGGCGGCGGGGGGGGGGGAGATGGGTCGCGGCAGCGGCAAGAGATAACGGCGGGCGGGGGGGCTCCGTGCATAGCGGTAACGGGAGCCGGGGGGTGTGGGGAGCTGGGGGTGGCAGCAGCGGCAAGAGGCAACGTCGGGAGGGGGGGCTCCGCGCAAACCGGTAACGGGGGCCGGGGGGTGT
>NW_027145189.1:0-26588 GCF_026170545.1 Melanerpes formicivorus | reverse complement strand
AAAACATTGTTGGGGTAAAACCTAAAGGGAAAGACCTAGCACCAAATCCAATTTGCCATCTGATCTAACTTCTGGAGGCAGTCAAAATGATCCTTAGAATTCTTCCCTACCTTATTCCTGTGCTGAGATACAGGCTGCTCCAACCTGCTGTAAAATGCTTGATTTCGAGAGTGAGCGAAACTAATGAAAACATTGTTGGGGTAAAACCTAAAGGGAAAGACCTAGCACCAAATCCAATTTGCCATCTGATCTAACTTCTGGAGGCAGTCAAAATGATCCTTAGAATTCTTCCCTACCTTATTCCTGTGCTGAGATACAGGCTGCTCCAACCTGCTGTAAAATGCTTGATTTCGAGAGTGAGCGAAACTAATGAAAACATTGTTGGGGTAAAACCTAAAGGGAAAGACCTAGCACCAAATCCAATTTGCCATCTGATCTAACTTCTGGAGGCAGTCAAAATGATCCTTAGAATTCTTCCCTACCTTATTCCTGTGCTGAGATACAGGCTGCTCCAACCTGCTGTAAAATGCTTGATTTCGAGAGTGAGCGAAACTAATGAAAACATTGTTGGGGTAAAACCTAAAGGGAAAGACCTAGCACCAAATCCAATTTGCCATCTGATCTAACTTCTGGAGGCAGTCAAAATGATCCTTAGAATTCTTCCCTACCTTATTCCTGTGCTGAGATACAGGCTGCTCCAACCTGCTGTAAAATGCTTGATTTCGAGAGTGAGCGAAACTAATGAAAACATTGTTGGGGTAAAACCTAAAGGGAAAGACCTAGCACCAAATCCAATTTGCCATCTGATCTAACTTCTGGAGGCAGTCAAAATGATCCTTAGAATTCTTCCCTACCTTATTCCTGTGCTGAGATACAGGCTGCTCCAACCTGCTGTAAAATGCTTGATTTCGAGAGTGAGCGAAACTAATGAAAACATTGTTGGGGTAAAACCTAAAGGGAAAGACCTAGCACCAAATCCAATTTGCCATCTGATCTAACTTCTGGAGGCAGTCAAAATGAGCCTTAGAATTCTTCCCTACCTTATTCCTGTGCTGAGATACAGGCTGCTCCAACCTGCTGTAAAATGCTTGATTTCGAGAGTGAGCGAAACTAATGAAAACATTGTTGGGGTAAAACCTAAAGGGAAAGACCTAGCACCAAATCCAATTTGCCATCTGATCTAACTTCTGGAGGCAGTCAAAATGAGCCTTAGAATTCTTCCCTACCTTATTCCTGTGCTGAGATACAGGCTGCTCCAACCTGCTGAAAAATGCTTGATTTCGAGAGTGAGCGAAACTAATGAAAACATTGTTGGGGTAAAACCTAAAGGGAAAGACCTAGCACCAAATCCAATTTGCCATCTGATCTAACTTCTGGAGGCAGTCAAAATGAGCCTTAGAATTCTTCCCTACCTTATTCCTGTGCTGAGATACAGGCTGCTCCAACCTGCTGTAAAATGCTTGATTTCGAGAGTGAGCGAAACTAATGAAAACATTGTTGGGGTAAAACCTAAAGGGAAAGACCTAGCACCAAATCCAATTTGCCATCTGATCTAACTTCTGGAGGCAGTCAAAATGAGCCTTAGAATTCTTCCCTACCTTATTCCTGTGCTGAGATACAGGCTGCTCCAACCTGCTGTAAAATGCTTGATTTCGAGAGTGAGCGAAACTAATGAAAACATTGTTGGGGTAAAACCTAAAGGGAAAGACCTAGCACCAAATCCAATTTGCCATCTGATCTAACTTCTGGAGGCAGTCAAAATGATCCTTAGAATTCTTCCCTACCTTATTCCTGTGCTGAGATACAGGCTGCTCCAACCTGCTGTAAAATGCTTGATTTCGAGAGTGAGCGAAACTAATGAAAACATTGTTGGGGTAAAACCTAAAGGGAAAGACCTAGCACCAAATCCAATTTGCCATCTGATCTAACTTCTGGAGGCAGTCAAAATGAGCCTTAGAATTCTTCCCTACCTTATTCCTGTGCTGAGATACAGGCTGCTCCAACCTGCTGTAAAATGCTTGATTTCGAGAGTGAGCGAAACTAATGAAAACATTGTTGGGGTAAAACCTAAAGGGAAAGACCTAGCACCAAATCCAATTTGCCATCTGATCTAACTTCTGGAGGCAGTCAAAATGATCCTTAGAATTCTTCCCTACCTTATTCCTGTGCTGAGATACAGGCTGCTCCAACCTGCTGTAAAATGCTTGATTTCGAGAGTGAGCGAAACTAATGAAAACATTGTTGGGGTAAAACCTAAAGGGAAAGACCTAGCACCAAATCCAATTTGCCATCTGATCTAACTTCTGGAGGCAGTCAAAATGAGCCTTAGAATTCTTCCCTACCTTATTCCTGTGCTGAGATACAGGCTGCTCCAACCTGCTGTAAAATGCTTGATTTCGAGAGTGAGCGAAACTAATGAAAACATTGTTGGGGTAAAACCTAAAGGGAAAGACCTAGCACCAAATCCAATTTGCCATCTGATCTAACTTCTGGAGGCAGTCAAAATGATCCTTAGAATTCTTCCCTACCTTATTCCTGTGCTGAGATACAGGCTGCTCCAACCTGCTGTAAAATGCTTGATTTCGAGAGTGAGCGAAACTAATGAAAACATTGTTGGGGTAAAACCTAAAGGGAAAGACCTAGCACCAAATCCAATTTGCCATCTGATCTAACTTCTGGAGGCAGTCAAAATGATCCTTAGAATTCTTCCCTACCTTATTCCTGTGCTGAGATACAGGCTGCTCCAACCTGCTGTAAAATGCTTGATTTCGAGAGTGAGCGAAACTAATGAAAACATTGTTGGGGTAAAACCTAAAGGGAAAGACCTAGCACCAAATCCAATTTGCCATCTGATCTAACTTCTGGAGGCAGTCAAAATGAGCCTTAGAATTCTTCCCTACCTTATTCCTGTGCTGAGATACAGGCTGCTCCAACCTGCTGTAAAATGCTTGATTTCGAGAGTGAGCGAAACTAATGAAAACATTGTTGGGGTAAAACCTAAAGGGAAAGACCTAGCACCAAATCCAATTTGCCATCTGATCTAACTTCTGGAGGCAGTCAAAATGAGCCTTAGAATTCTTCCCTACCTTATTCCTGTGCTGAGATACAGGCTGCTCCAACCTGCTGTAAAATGCTTGATTTCGAGAGTGAGCGAAACTAATGAAAACATTGTTGGGGTAAAACCTAAAGGGAAAGACCTAGCACCAAATCCAATTTGCCATCTGATCTAACTTCTGGAGGCAGTCAAAATGAGCCTTAGAATTCTTCCCTACCTTATTCCTGTGCTGAGATACAGGCTGCTCCAACCTGCTGTAAAATGCTTGATTTCGAGAGTGAGCGAAACTAATGAAAACATTGTTGGGGTAAAACCTAAAGGGAAAGACCTAGCACCAAATCCAATTTGCCATCTGATCTAACTTCTGGAGGCAGTCAAAATGAGCCTTTGAATTCTTCCCTACCTTATTCCTGTGCTGAGATACAGGCTGCTCCAACCTGCTGTAAAATGCTTGATTTCGAGAGTGAGCGAAACTAATGAAAACATTGTTGGGGTAAAACCTAAAGGGAAAGACCTAGCACCAAATCCAATTTGCCATCTGATCTAACTTCTGGAGGCAGTCAAAATGAGCCTTAGAATTCTTTCCTACCTTATTCCTGTGCTGAGATACAGGCTGCTCCAACCTGCTGTAAAATGCTTGATTTCGAGAGTGAGCGAAACTAATGAAAACATTGTTGGGGTAAAACCTAAAGGGAAAGACCTAGCACCAAATCCAATTTGCCATCTGATCTAACTTCTGGAGGCAGTCAAAATGAGCCTTAGAATTCTTCCCTACCTTATTCCTGTGCTGAGATACAGGCTGCTCCAACCTGCTGTAAAATGCTTGATTTCGAGAGTGAGCGAAACTAATGAAAACATTGTTGGGGTAAAACCTAAAGGGAAAGGCCTAGCACCAAATCCAATTTGCCATCTGATCTAACTTCTGGAGGCAGTCAAAATGAGCCTTTGAATTCTTCCCTGCCTTATTCCTGTGCTGAGATACAGGCTGCTCCAACCTGCTGTAAAATGCTTGATTTCGAGAGTGAGCGAAACTCATGAAAACATTGTTGGGGTAAAACCTAAAGGGAAAGACCTAGCACCAAATCCAATTTGCCATCTGATCTAACTTCTGGAGGCAGTCAAAATGAGCCTTAGAATTCTTCCCTACCTTATTCCTGTGCTGAGATACAGGCTGCTCCAACCTGCTGTAAAATGCTTGATTTCGAGAGTGAGCGAAACTAATGAAAACATTGTTGGGGTAAAACCTAAAGGGAAAGACCTAGCACCAAATCCAATTTGCCATCTGATCTAACTTCTGGAGGCAGTCAAAATGAGCCTTAGAATTCTTCCCTACCTTATTCCTGTGCTGAGATACAGGCTGCTCCAACCTGCTGTAAAATGCTTGATTTCGAGAGTGAGCGAAACTAATGAAAACATTGTTGGGGTAAAACCTAAAGGGAAAGACCTAGCACCAAATCCAATTTGCCATCTGATCTAACTTCTGGAGGCAGTCAAAATGAGCCTTAGAATTCTTCCCTGCCTTATTCCTGTGCTGAGATACAGGCTGCTCCAACCTGCTGTAAAATGCTTGATTTCGAGAGTGAGCGAAACTAATGAAAACATTGTTGGGGTAAAACCTAAAGGGAAAGACCTAGCACCAAATCCAATTTGCCATCTGATCTAACTTCTGGAGGCAGTCAAAATGATCCTTAGAATTCTTCCCTACCTTATTCCTGTGCTGAGATACAGGCTGCTCCAACCTGCTGTAAAATGCTTGATTTCGAGAGTGAGCGAAACTAATGAAAACATTGTTGGGGTAAAACCTAAAGGGAAAGACCTAGCACCAAATCCAATTTGCCATCTGATCTAACTTCTGGAGGCAGTCAAAATGAGCCTTAGAATTCTTCCCTACCTTATTCCTGTGCTGAGATACAGGCTGCTCTAACCTGCTGTAAATTGCTTGATTTCGAGAGTGAGCGAAACTAATGAAAACATTGTTGGGGTAAAACCTAAAGGGAAAGACCTAGCACCAAATCCAATTTGCCATCTGATCTAACTTCTGGAGGCAGTCAAAATGAGCCTTAGAATTCTTCCCTACCTTATTCCTGTGCTGAGATACAGGCTGCTCCAACCTGCTGTAAAATGCTTGATTTCGAGAGTGAGCGAAACTAATGAAAACATTGTTGGGGTAAAACCTAAAGGGAAAGACCTAGCACCAAATCCAATTTGCCATCTGATCTAACTTCTGGAGGCAGTCAAAATGAGCCTTAGAATTCTTCCCTACCTTATTCCTGTGCTGAGATACAGGCTGCTCCAACCTGCTGTAAAATGCTTGATTTCGAGAGTGAGCAAAACTAATGAAAACATTGTTGGGGTAAAACCTAAAGGGAAAGACCTAGCACCAAATCCAATTTGCCATCTGATCTAACTTCTGGAGGCAGTCAAAATGAGCCTTAGAATTCTTCCCTACCTTATTCCTGTGCTGAGATACAGGCTGCTCCAACCTGCTGTAAAATGCTTGATTTCGAGAGTGAGCGAAACTAATGAAAACATTGTTGGGGTAAAACCTAAAGGGAAAGACCTAGCACCAAATCCAATTTGCCATCTGATCTAACTTCTGGAGGCAGTCAAAATGAGCCTTAGAATTCTTCCCTACCTTATTCCTGTGCTGAGATACAGGCTGCTCCAACCTGCTGTAAAATGCTTGATTTCGAGAGTGAGCGAAACTAATGAAAACATTGTTGGGGTAAAACCTAAAGGGAAAGACCTAGCACCAAATCCAATTTGCCATCTGATCTAACTTCTGGAGGCAGTCAAAATGAGCCTTAGAATTCTTCCCTACCTTATTCCTGTGCTGAGATACAGGCTGCTCCAACCTGCTGTAAAATGCTTGATTTCGAGAGTGAGCGAAACTAATGAAAACATTGTTGGGGTAAAACCTAAAGGGAAAGACCTAGCACCAAATCCAATTTGCCATCTGATCTAACTTCTGGAGGCAGTCAAAATGATCCTTAGAATTCTTCCCTACCTTATTCCTGTGCTGAGATACAGGCTGCTCCAACCTGCTGTAAAATGCTTGATTTCGAGAGTGAGCGAAACTAATGAAAACATTGTTGGGGTAAAACCTAAAGGGAAAGACCTAGCACCAAATCCAATTTGCCATCTGATCTAACTTCTGGAGGCAGTCAAAATGAGCCTTAGAATTCTTCCCTACCTTATTCCTGTGCTGAGATACAGGCTGCTCCAACCTGCTGTAAAATGCTTGATTTCGAGAGTGAGCGAAACTAATGAAAACATTGTTGGGGTAAAACCTAAAGGGAAAGACCTAGCACCAAATCCAATTTGCCATCTGATCTAACTTCTGGAGGCAGTCAAAATGAGCCTTAGAATTCTTCCCTACCTTATTCCTGTGCTGAGATACAGGCTGCTCCAACCTGCTGTAAAATGCTTGATTTCGAGAGTGAGCGAAACTAATGAAAACATTGTTGGGGTAAAACCTAAAGGGAAAGACCTAGCACCAAATCCAATTTGCCATCTGATCTAACTTCTGGAGGCAGTCAAAATGATCCTTAGAATTCTTCCCTACCTTATTCCTGTGCTGAGATACAGGCTGCTCCAACCTGCTGTAAAATGCTTGATTTCGAGAGTGAGCGAAACTAATGAAAACATTGTTGGGGTAAAACCTAAAGGGAAAGACCTAGCACCAAATCCAATTTGCCATCTGATCTAACTTCTGGAGGCAGTCAAAATGAGCCTTAGAATTCTTCCCTACCTTATTCCTGTGCTGAGATACAGGCTGCTCCAACCTGCTGTAAAATGCTTGATTTCGAGAGTGAGCGAAACTAATGAAAACATTGTTGGGGTAAAACCTAAAGGGAAAGACCTAGCACCAAATCCAATTTGCCATCTGATCTAACTTCTGGAGGCAGTCAAAATGAGCCTTAGAATTCTTCCCTACCTTATTCCTGTGCTGAGATACAGGCTGCTCCAACCTGCTGTAAAATGCTTGATTTCGAGAGTGAGCGAAACTAATGAAAACATTGTTGGGGTAAAACCTAAAGGGAAAGACCTAGCACCAAATCCAATTTGCCATCTGATCTAACTTCTGGAGGCAGTCAAAATGAGCCTTAGAATTCTTCCCTACCTTATTCCTGTGCTGAGATACAGGCTGCTCCAACCTGCTGTAAAATGCTTGATTTCGAGAGTGAGCGAAACTAATGAAAACATTGTTGGGGTAAAACCTAAAGGGAAAGACCTAGCACCAAATCCAATTTGCCATCTGATCTAACTTCTGGAGGCAGTCAAAATGAGCCTTAGAATTCTTCCCTACCTTATTCCTGTGCTGAGATACAGGCTGCTCCAACCTGCTGTAAAATGCTTGATTTCGAGAGTGAGCGAAACTAATGAAAACATTGTTGGGGTAAAACCTAAAGGGAAAGACCTAGCACCAAATCCAATTTGCCATCTGATCTAACTTCTGGAGGCAGTCAAAATGAGCCTTAGAATTCTTCCCTACCTTATTCCTGTGCTGAGATACAGGCTGCTCCAACCTGCTGTAAAATGCTTGATTTCGAGAGTGAGCGAAACTAATGAAAACATTGTTGGGGTAAAACCTAAAGGGAAAGACCTAGCACCAAATCCAATTTGCCGTCTGATCTAACTTCTGGAGGCAGTCAAAATGAGCCTTAGAATTCTTCCCTACCTTATTCCTGTGCTGAGATACAGGCTGCTCCAACCTGCTGTAAAATGCTTGATTTCGAGAGTGAGCGAAACTAATGAAAACATTGTTGGGGTAAAACCTAAAGGGAAAGACCTAGCACCAAATCCAATTTGCCATCTGATCTAACTTCTGGAGGCAGTCAAAATGAGCCTTAGAATTCTTCCCTACCTTATTCCTGTGCTGAGATACAGGCTGCTCCAACCTGCTGTAAAATGCTTGATTTCGAGAGTGAGCGAAACTAATGAAAACATTGTTGGGGTAAAACCTAAAGGGAAAGACCTAGCACCAAATCCAATTTGCCATCTGATCTAACTTCTGGAGGCAGTCAAAATGAGCCTTAGAATTCTTCCCTACCTTATTCCTGTGCTGAGATACAGGCTGCTCCAACCTGCTGTAAAATGCTTGATTTCGAGAGTGAGCGAAACTAATGAAAACATTGTTGGGGTAAAACCTAAAGGGAAAGACCTAGCACCAAATCCAATTTGCCGTCTGATCTAACTTCTGGAGGCAGTCAAAATGAGCCTTAGAATTCTTCCCTACCTTATTCCTGTGCTGAGATACAGGCTGCTCCAACCTGCTGTAAAATGCTTGATTTCGAGAGTGAGCGAAACTAATGAAAACATTGTTGGGGTAAAACCTAAAGGGAAAGACCTAGCACCAAATCCAATTTGCCATCTGATCTAACTTCTGGAGGCAGTCAAAATGAGCCTTAGAATTCTTCCCTACCTTATTCCTGTGCTGAGATACAGGCTGCTCCAACCTGCTGTAAAATGCTTGATTTCGAGAGTGAGCGAAACTAATGAAAACATTGTTGGGGTAAAACCTAAAGGGAAAGACCTAGCACCAAATCCAATTTGCCATCTGATCTAACTTCTGGAGGCAGTCAAAATGAGCCTTAGAATTCTTCCCTACCTTATTCCTGTGCTGAGATACAGGCTGCTCCAACCTGCTGTAAAATGCTTGATTTCGAGAGTGAGCGAAACTAATGAAAACATTGTTGGGGTAAAACCTAAAGGGAAAGACCTAGCACCAAATCCAATTTGCCATCTGATCTAACTTCTGGAGGCAGTCAAAATGAGCCTTAGAATTCTTCCCTACCTTATTCCTGTGCTGAGATACAGGCTGCTCCAACCTGCTGTAAAATGCTTGATTTCGAGAGTGAGCGAAACAAATGAAAACATTGTTGGGGTAAAACCTAAAGGGAAAGACCTAGCACCAAATCCAATTTGCCATCTGATCTAACTTCTGGAGGCAGTCAAAATGATCCTTAGAATTCTTCCCTACCTTATTCCTGTGCTGAGATACAGGCTGCTCCAACCTGCTGTAAAATGCTTGATTTCGAGAGTGAGCGAAACTAATGAAAACATTGTTGGGGTAAAACCTAAAGGGAAAGACCTAGCACCAAATCCAATTTGCCATCTGATCTAACTTCTGGAGGCAGTCAAAATGAGCCTTTGAATTCTTCCCTACCGTATTCCTGTGCTGAGATACAGGCTGCTCCAACCTGCTGTAAAATGCTTGATTTCGAGAGTGAGCGAAACTAATGAAAACATTGTTGGGGTAAAACCTAAAGGGAAAGACCTAGCACCAAATCCAATTTGCCATCTGATCTAACTTCTGGAGGCAGTCAAAATGAGCCTTAGAATTCTTCCCTACCTTATTCCTGTGCTGAGATACAGGCTGCTCCAACCTGCTGTAAAATGCTTGATTTCGAGAGTGAGCGAAACTAATGAAAACATTGTTGGGGTAAAACCTAAAGGGAAAGACCTAGCACCAAATCCAGTTTGCCGTCTGATCTAACTTCTGGAGGCAGTCAAAATGAGCCTTAGAATTCTTCCCTACCTTATTCCTGTGCTGAGATACAGGCTGCTCCAACCTGCTGTAAAATGCTTGATTTCGAGAGTGAGCGAAACTAATGAAAACATTGTTGGGGTAAAACCTAAAGGGAAAGACCTAGCACCAAATCCAATTTGCCATCTGATCTAACTTCTGGAGGCAGTCAAAATGAGCCTTAGAATTCTTCCCTACCTTATTCCTGTGCTGAGATACAGGCTGCTCCAACCTGCTGTAAAATGCTTGATTTCGAGAGTGAGCGAAACTAATGAAAACATTGTTGGGGTAAAACCTAAAGGGAAAGACCTAGCACCAAATCCAATTTGCCATCTGATCTAACTTCTGGAGGCAGTCAAAATGAGCCTTAGAATTCTTCCCTGCCTTATTCCTGTGCTGAGATACAGGCTGCTCCAACCTGCTGTAAAATGCTTGATTTCGAGAGTGAGCGAAACTAATGAAAACATTGTTGGGGTAAAACCTAAAGGGAAAGACCTAGCACCAAATCCAATTTGCCATCTGATCTAACTTCTGGAGGCAGTCAAAATGATCCTTAGAATTCTTCCCTACCTTATTCCTGTGCTGAGATACAGGCTGCTCCAACCTGCTGTAAAATGCTTGATTTCGAGAGTGAGCGAAACTAATGAAAACATTGTTGGGGTAAAACCTAAAGGGAAAGACCTAGCACCAAATCCAATTTGCCATCTGATCTAACTTCTGGAGGCAGTCAAAATGATCCTTAGAATTCTTCCCTACCTTATTCCTGTGCTGAGATACAGGCTGCTCCAACCTGCTGTAAAATGCTTGATTTCGAGAGTGAGCGAAACTAATGAAAACATTGTTGGGGTAAAACCTAAAGGGAAAGACCTAGCACCAAATCCAATTTGCCATCTGATCTAACTTCTGGAGGCAGTCAAAATGAGCCTTAGAATTCTTCCCTACCTTATTCCTGTGCTGAGATACAGGCTGCTCCAACCTGCTGTAAAATGCTTGATTTCGAGAGTGAGCGAAACTAATGAAAACATTGTTGGGGTAAAACCTAAAGGGAAAGACCTAGCACCAAATCCAATTTGCCATCTGATCTAACTTCTGGAGGCAGTCAAAATGAGCCTTAGAATTCTTCCCTACCTTATTCCTGTGCTGAGATACAGGCTGCTCCAACCTGCTGTAAAATGCTTGATTTCGAGAGTGAGCGAAACTAATGAAAACATTGTTGGGGTAAAACCTAAAGGGAAAGACCTAGCACCAAATCCAATTTGCCGTCTGATCTAACTTCTGGAGGCAGTCAAAATGAGCCTTAGAATTCTTCCCTACCTTATTCCTGTGCTGAGATACAGGCTGCTCCAACCTGCTGTAAAATGCTTGATTTCGAGAGTGAGCGAAACTAATGAAAACATTGTTGGGGTAAAACCTAAAGGGAAAGACCTAGCACCAAATCCAATTTGCCATCTGATCTAACTTCTGGAGGCAGTCAAAATGAGCCTTAGAATTCTTCCCTACCTTATTCCTGTGCTGAGATACAGGCTGCTCCAACCTGCTGTAAAATGCTTGATTTCGAGAGTGAGCGAAACTAATGAAAACATTGTTGGGGTAAAACCTAAAGGGAAAGACCTAGCACCAAATCCAATTTGCCATCTGATCTAACTTCTGGAGGCAGTCAAAATGATCCTTAGAATTCTTCCCTACCTTATTCCTGTGCTGAGATACAGGCTGCTCCAACCTGCTGTAAAATGCTTGATTTCGAGAGTGAGCGAAACTAATGAAAACATTGTTGGGGTAAAACCTAAAGGGAAAGACCTAGCACCAAATCCAATTTGCCATCTGATCTAACTTCTGGAGGCAGTCAAAATGAGCCTTAGAATTCTTCCCTACCTTATTCCTGTGCTGAGATACAGGCTGCTCCAACCTGCTGTAAAATGCTTGATTTCGAGAGTGAGCGAAACTAATGAAAACATTGTTGGGGTAAAACCTAAAGGGAAAGACCTAGCACCAAATCCAATTTGCCATCTGATCTAACTTCTGGAGGCAGTCAAAATGAGCCTTAGAATTCTTCCCTACCTTATTCCTGTGCTGAGATACAGGCTGCTCCAACCTGCTGTAAAATGCTTGATTTCGAGAGTGAGCGAAACTAATGAAAACATTGTTGGGGTAAAACCTAAAGGGAAAGACCTAGCACCAAATCCAATTTGCCATCTGATCTAACTTCTGGAGGCAGTCAAAATGATCCTTAGAATTCTTCCCTACCTTATTCCTGTGCTGAGATACAGGCTGCTCCAACCTGCTGTAAAATGCTTGATTTCGAGAGTGAGCGAAACTAATGAAAACATTGTTGGGGTAAAACCTAAAGGGAAAGACCTAGCACCAAATCCAATTTGCCATCTGATCTAACTTCTGGAGGCAGTCAAAATGAGCCTTAGAATTCTTCCCTACCTTATTCCTGTGCTGAGATACAGGCTGCTCCAACCTGCTGTAAAATGCTTGATTTCGAGAGTGAGCGAAACTAATGAAAACATTGTTGGGGTAAAACCTAAAGGGAAAGACCTAGCACCAAATCCAATTTGCCATCTGATCTAACTTCTGGAGGCAGTCAAAATGAGCCTTAGAATTCTTCCCTACCTTATTCCTGTGCTGAGATACAGGCTGCTCCAACCTGCTGTAAAATGCTTGATTTCGAGAGTGAGCGAAACTAATGAAAACATTGTTGGGGTAAAACCTAAAGGGAAAGACCTAGCACCAAATCCAATTTGCCATCTGATCTAACTTCTGGAGGCAGTCAAAATGAGCCTTAGAATTCTTCCCTACCTTATTCCTGTGCTGAGATACAGGCTGCTCCAACCTGCTGTAAAATGCTTGATTTCGAGAGTGAGCGAAACTAATGAAAACATTGTTGGGGTAAAACCTAAAGGGAAAGACCTAGCACCAAATCCAATTTGCCATCTGATCTAACTTCTGGAGGCAGTCAAAATGAGCCTTAGAATTCTTCCCTACCTTATTCCTGTGCTGAGATACAGGCTGCTCCAACCTGCTGTAAAATGCTTGATTTCGAGAGTGAGCGAAACTAATGAAAACATTGTTGGGGTAAAACCTAAAGGGAAAGACCTAGCACCAAATCCAATTTGCCATCTGATCTAACTTCTGGAGGCAGTCAAAATGATCCTTAGAATTCTTCCCTACCTTATTCCTGTGCTGAGATACAGGCTGCTCCAACCTGCTGTAAAATGCTTGATTTCGAGAGTGAGCGAAACTAATGAAAACATTGTTGGGGTAAAACCTAAAGGGAAAGACCTAGCACCAAATCCAATTTGCCATCTGATCTAACTTCTGGAGGCAGTCAAAATGAGCCTTAGAATTCTTCCCTACCTTATTCCTGTGCTGAGATACAGGCTGCTCCAACCTGCTGTAAAATGCTTGATTTCGAGAGTGAGCGAAACTAATGAAAACATTGTTGGGGTAAAACCTAAAGGGAAAGACCTAGCACCAAATCCAATTTGCCATCTGATCTAACTTCTGGAGGCAGTCAAAATGAGCCTTAGAATTCTTCCCTACCTTATTCCTGTGCTGAGATACAGGCTGCTCCAACCTGCTGTAAAATGCTTGATTTCGAGAGTGAGCGAAACTAATGAAAACATTGTTGGGGTAAAACCTAAAGGGAAAGACCTAGCACCAAATCCAATTTGCCATCTGATCTAACTTCTGGAGGCAGTCAAAATGAGCCTTAGAATTCTTCCCTACCTTATTCCTGTGCTGAGATACAGGCTGCTCCAACCTGCTGTAAAATGCTTGATTTCGAGAGTGAGCGAAACTAATGAAAACATTGTTGGGGTAAAACCTAAAGGGAAAGACCTAGCACCAAATCCAATTTGCCGTCTGATCTAACTTCTGGAGGCAGTCAAAATGAGCCTTAGAATTCTTCCCTACCTTATTCCTGTGCTGAGATACAGGCTGCTCCAACCTGCTGTAAAATGCTTGATTTCGAGAGTGAGCGAAACTAATGAAAACATTGTTGGGGTAAAACCTAAAGGGAAAGACCTAGCACCAAATCCAATTTGCCATCTGATCTAACTTCTGGAGGCAGTCAAAATGATCCTTAGAATTCTTCCCTACCTTATTCCTGTGCTGAGATACAGGCTGCTCCAACCTGCTGTAAAATGCTTGATTTCGAGAGTGAGCGAAACTAATGAAAACATTGTTGGGGTAAAACCTAAAGGGAAAGACCTAGCACCAAATCCAATTTGCCATCTGATCTAACTTCTGGAGGCAGTCAAAATGAGCCTTAGAATTCTTCCCTACCTTATTCCTGTGCTGAGATACAGGCTGCTCCAACCTGCTGTAAAATGCTTGATTTCGAGAGTGAGCGAAACTAATGAAAACATTGTTGGGGTAAAACCTAAAGGGAAAGACCTAGCACCAAATCCAATTTGCCATCTGATCTAACTTCTGGAGGCAGTCAAAATGATCCTTAGAATTCTTCCCTACCTTATTCCTGTGCTGAGATACAGGCTGCTCCAACCTGCTGTAAAATGCTTGATTTCGAGAGTGAGCGAAACTAATGAAAACATTGTTGGGGTAAAACCTAAAGGGAAAGACCTAGCACCAAATCCAATTTGCCATCTGATCTAACTTCTGGAGGCAGTCAAAATGATCCTTAGAATTCTTCCCTACCTTATTCCTGTGCTGAGATACAGGCTGCTCCAACCTGCTGTAAAATGCTTGATTTCGAGAGTGAGCGAAACTAATGAAAACATTGTTGGGGTAAAACCTAAAGGGAAAGACCTAGCACCAAATCCAATTTGCCATCTGATCTAACTTCTGGAGGCAGTCAAAATGAGCCTTAGAATTCTTCCCTACCTTATTCCTGTGCTGAGATACAGGCTGCTCCAACCTGCTGTAAAATGCTTGATTTCGAGAGTGAGCGAAACTAATGAAAACATTGTTGGGGTAAAACCTAAAGGGAAAGACCTAGCACCAAATCCAATTTGCCATCTGATCTAACTTCTGGAGGCAGTCAAAATGATCCTTAGAATTCTTCCCTACCTTATTCCTGTGCTGAGATACAGGCTGCTCCAACCTGCTGTAAAATGCTTGATTTCGAGAGTGAGCGAAACTAATGAAAACATTGTTGGGGTAAAACCTAAAGGGAAAGACCTAGCACCAAATCCAATTTGCCATCTGATCTAACTTCTGGAGGCAGTCAAAATGAGCCTTAGAATTCTTCCCTACCTTATTCCTGTGCTGAGATACAGGCTGCTCCAACCTGCTGTAAAATGCTTGATTTCGAGAGTGAGCGAAACTAATGAAAACATTGTTGGGGTAAAACCTAAAGGGAAAGACCTAGCACCAAATCCAATTTGCCATCTGATCTAACTTCTGGAGGCAGTCAAAATGAGCCTTTGAATTCTTCCCTACCTTATTCCTGTGCTGAGATACAGGCTGCTCCAACCTGCTGTAAAATGCTTGATTTCGAGAGTGAGCGAAACTAATGAAAACATTGTTGGGGTAAAACCTAAAGGGAAAGACCTAGCACCAAATCCAATTTGCCATCTGATCTAACTTCTGGAGGCAGTCAAAATGAGCCTTAGAATTCTTCCCTACCTTATTCCTGTGCTGAGATACAGGCTGCTCCAACCTGCTGTAAAATGCTTGATTTCGAGAGTGAGCGAAACTAATGAAAACATTGTTGGGGTAAAACCTAAAGGGAAAGACCTAGCACCAAATCCAATTTGCCGTCTGATCTAACTTCTGGAGGCAGTCAAAATGAGCCTTAGAATTCTTCCCTACCTTATTCCTGTGCTGAGATACAGGCTGCTCCAACCTGCTGTAAAATGCTTGATTTCGAGAGTGAGCGAAACTAATGAAAACATTGTTGGGGTAAAACCTAAAGGGAAAGACCTAGCACCAAATCCAATTTGCCATCTGATCTAACTTCTGGAGGCAGTCAAAATGAGCCTTAGAATTCTTCCCTACCTTATTCCTGTGCTGAGATACAGGCTGCTCCAACCTGCTGTAAAATGCTTGATTTCGAGAGTGAGCGAAACTAATGAAAACATTGTTGGGGTAAAACCTAAAGGGAAAGACCTAGCACCAAATCCAATTTGCCATCTGATCTAACTTCTGGAGGCAGTCAAAATGATCCTTAGAATTCTTCCCTACCTTATTCCTGTGCTGAGATACAGGCTGCTCCAACCTGCTGTAAAATGCTTGATTTCGAGAGTGAGCGAAACTAATGAAAACATTGTTGGGGTAAAACCTAAAGGGAAAGACCTAGCACCAAATCCAATTTGCCATCTGATCTAACTTCTGGAGGCAGTCAAAATGAGCCTTTGAATTCTTCCCTACCTTATTCCTGTGCTGAGATACAGGCTGCTCCAACCTGCTGTAAAATGCTTGATTTCGAGAGTGAGCGAAACTAATGAAAACATTGTTGGGGTAAAACCTAAAGGGAAAGACCTAGCACCAAATCCAATTTGCCATCTGATCTAACTTCTGGAGGCAGTAAAAATGATCCTTAGAATTCTTCCCTACCTTATTCCTGTGCTGAGATACAGGCTGCTCCAACCTGCTGTAAAATGCTTGATTTCGAGAGTGAGCGAAACTAATGAAAACATTGTTGGGGTAAAACCTAAAGGGAAAGACCTAGCACCAAATCCAATTTGCCATCTGATCTAACTTCTGGAGGCAGTCAAAATGAGCCTTAGAATTCTTCCCTACCTTATTCCTGTGCTGAGATACAGGCTGCTCCAACCTGCTGTAAAATGCTTGATTTCGAGAGTGAGCGAAACTAATGAAAACATTGTTGGGGTAAAACCTAAAGGGAAAGACCTAGCACCAAATCCAATTTGCCATCTGATCTAACTTCTGGAGGCAGTCAAAATGAGCCTTAGAATTCTTCCCTACCTTATTCCTGTGCTGAGATACAGGCTGCTCCAACCTGCTGTAAAATGCTTGATTTCGAGAGTGAGCGAAACTAATGAAAACATTGTTGGGGTAAAACCTAAAGGGAAAGACCTAGCACCAAATCCAATTTGCCATCTGATCTAACTTCTGGAGGCAGTCAAAATGAGCCTTAGAATTCTTCCCTACCTTATTCCTGTGCTGAGATACAGGCTGCTCCAACCTGCTGTAAAATGCTTGATTTCGAGAGTGAGCGAAACTAATGAAAACATTGTTGGGGTAAAACCTAAAGGGAAAGACCTAGCACCAAATCCAATTTGCCGTCTGATCTAACTTCTGGAGGCAGTCAAAATGAGCCTTAGAATTCTTCCCTACCTTATTCCTGTGCTGAGATACAGGCTGCTCCAACCTGCTGTAAAATGCTTGATTTCGAGAGTGAGCGAAACTAATGAAAACATTGTTGGGGTAAAACCTAAAGGGAAAGACCTAGCACCAAATCCAATTTGCCATCTGATCTAACTTCTGGAGGCAGTCAAAATGAGCCTTAGAATTCTTCCCTACCTTATTCCTGTGCTGAGATACAGGCTGCTCCAACCTGCTGTAAAATGCTTGATTTCGAGAGTGAGCGAAACTAATGAAAACATTGTTGGGGTAAAACCTAAAGGGAAAGACCTAGCACCAAATCCAATTTGCCATCTGATCTAACTTCTGGAGGCAGTCAAAATGATCCTTAGAATTCTTCCCTACCTTATTCCTGTGCTGAGATACAGGCTGCTCCAACCTGCTGTAAAATGCTTGATTTCGAGAGTGAGCGAAACTAATGAAAACATTGTTGGGGTAAAACCTAAAGGGAAAGACCTAGCACCAAATCCAATTTGCCATCTGATCTAACTTCTGGAGGCAGTCAAAATGAGCCTTAGAATTCTTCCCTACCTTATTCCTGTGCTGAGATACAGGCTGCTCCAACCTGCTGTAAAATGCTTGATTTCGAGAGTGAGCGAAACTAATGAAAACATTGTTGGGGTAAAACCTAAAGGGAAAGACCTAGCACCAAATCCAATTTGCCATCTGATCTAACTTCTGGAGGCAGTCAAAATGAGCATTTGAATTCTTCCCTACCTTATTCCTGTGCTGAGATACAGGCTGCTCCAACCTGCTGTAAAATGCTTGATTTCGAGAGTGAGCGAAACTAATGAAAACATTGTTGGGGTAAAACCTAAAGGGAAAGACCTAGCACCAAATCCAATTTGCCATCTGATCTAACTTCTGGAGGCAGTCAAAATGAGCCTTAGAATTCTTCCCTACCTTATTCCTGTGCTGAGATACAGGCTGCTCCAACCTGCTGTAAAATGCTTGATTTCGAGAGTGAGCGAAACTAATGAAAACATTGTTGGGGTAAAACCTAAAGGGAAAGACCTAGCACCAAATCCAATTTGCCATCTGATCTAACTTCTGGAGGCAGTCAAAATGAGCCTTAGAATTCTTCCCTACCTTATTCCTGTGCTGAGATACAGGCTGCTCCAACCTGCTGTAAAATGCTTGATTTCGAGAGTGAGCGAAACTAATGAAAACATTGTTGGGGTAAAACCTAAAGGGAAAGACCTAGCACCAAATCCAATTTGCCATCTGATCTAACTTCTGGAGGCAGTCAAAATGAGCCTTAGAATTCTTCCCTACCTTATTCCTGTGCTGAGATACACGCTGCTCCAACCTGCTGTAAAATGCTTGATTTCGAGAGTGAGCGAAACTAATGAAAACATTGTTGGGGTAAAACCTAAAGGGAAAGACCTAGCACCAAATCCAATTTGCCATCTGATCTAACTTCTGGAGGCAGTCAAAATGATCCTTAGAATTCTTCCCTACCTTATTCCTGTGCTGAGATACAGGCTGCTCCAACCTGCTGTAAAATGCTTGATTTCGAGAGTGAGCGAAACTAATGAAAACATTGTTGGGGTAAAACCTAAAGGGAAAGACCTAGCACCAAATTCCATTGGCCATCTGATCTAACTTCTGGAGGCAGTCAAAATGATCCTTAGAATTCTTCCCTACCTTATTCCTGTGCTGAGATACAGGCTGCTCCAACCTGCTGTAAAATGCTTGATTTCGAGAGTGAGCGAAACTAATGAAAACATTGTTGGGGTAAAACCTAAAGGGAAAGACCTAGCACCAAATCCAATTTGCCATCTGATCTAACTTCTGGAGGCAGTCAAAATGAGCCTTAGAATTCTTCCCTACCTTATTCCTGTGCTGAGATACAGGCTGCTCCAACCTGCTGTAAAATGCTTGATTTCGAGAGTGAGCGAAACTAATGAAAACATTGTTGGGGTAAAACCTAAAGGGAAAGACCTAGCACCAAATCCAATTTGCCATCTGATCTAACTTCTGGAGGCAGTCAAAATGAGCCTTAGAATTCTTCCCTACCTTATTCCTGTGCTGAGATACAGGCTGCTCCAACCTGCTGTAAAATGCTTGATTTCGAGAGTGAGCGAAACTAATGAAAACATTGTTGGGGTAAAACCTAAAGGGAAAGACCTAGCACCAAATCCAATTTGCCATCTGATCTAACTTCTGGAGGCAGTCAAAATGAGCCTTAGAATTCTTCCCTACCTTATTCCTGTGCTGAGATACAGGCTGCTCCAACCTGCTGTAAAATGCTTGATTTCGAGAGTGAGCGAAACTAATGAAAACATTGTTGGGGTAAAACCTAAAGGGAAAGACCTAGCACCAAATCCAATTTGCCATCTGATCTAACTTCTGGAGGCAGTCAAAATGAGCCTTAGAATTCTTCCCTACCTTATTCCTGTGCTGAGATACAGGCTGCTCCAACCTGCTGTAAAATGCTTGATTTCGAGAGTGAGCGAAACTAATGAAAACATTGTTGGGGTAAAACCTAAAGGGAAAGACCTAGCACCAAATCCAATTTGCCATCTGATCTAACTTCTGGAGGCAGTCAAAATGAGCCTTAGAATTCTTCCCTACCTTATTCCTGTGCTGAGATACAGGCTGCTCCAACCTGCTGTAAAATGCTTGATTTCGAGAGTGAGCGAAACTAATGAAAACATTGTTGGGGTAAAACCTAAAGGGAAAGACCTAGCACCAAATCCAATTTGCCATCTGATCTAACTTCTGGAGGCAGTCAAAATGAGCCTTAGAATTCTTCCCTACCTTATTCCTGTGCTGAGATACAGGCTGCTCCAACCTGCTGTAAAATGCTTGATTTCGAGAGTGAGCGAAACTAATGAAAACATTGTTGGGGTAAAACCTGAAGGGAAAGACCTAGCACCAAATCCAATTTGCCATCTGATCTAACTTCTGGAGGCAGTCAAAATGAGCCTTAGAATTCTTCCCTACCTTATTCCTGTGCTGAGATACAGGCTGCTCCAACCTGCTGTAAAATGCTTGATTTCGAGAGTGAGCGAAACTAATGAAAACATTGTTGGGGTAAAACCTAAAGGGAAAGACCTAGCACCAAATCCAATTTGCCATCTGATCTAACTTCTGGAGGCAGTCAAAATGAGCCTTAGAATTCTTCCCTACCTTATTCCTGTGCTGAGATACAGGCTGCTCCAACCTGCTGTAAAATGCTTGATTTCGAGAGTGAGCGAAACTAATGAAAACATTGTTGGGGTAAAACCTAAAGGGAAAGACCTAGCACCAAATCCAATTTGCCATCTGATCTAACTTCTGGAGGCAGTCAAAATGAGCATTTGAATTCTTCCCTACCTTATTCCTGTGCTGAGATACAGGCTGCTCCAACCTGCTGTAAAATGCTTGATTTCGAGAGTGAGCGAAACTAATGAAAACATTGTTGGGGTAAAACCTAAAGGGAAAGACCTAGCACCAAATCCAATTTGCCATCTGATCTAACTTCTGGAGGCAGTCAAAATGAGCCTTAGAATTCTTCCCTACCTTATTCCTGTGCTGAGATACAGGCTGCTCCAACCTGCTGTAAAATGCTTGATTTCGAGAGTGAGCGAAACTAATGAAAACATTGTTGGGGTAA
This sequence comes from Melanerpes formicivorus, assembly GCF_026170545.1. Taxonomy (NCBI): domain Eukaryota; kingdom Metazoa; phylum Chordata; class Aves; order Piciformes; family Picidae; genus Melanerpes; species Melanerpes formicivorus. The sequence continues at coordinate 6,110 of NW_027145189.1, read as the reverse complement.
AACCTAAAGGGAAAGACCTAGCACCAAATCCAATTTGCCGTCTGATCTAACTTCTGGAGGCAGTCAAAATGAGCCTTAGAATTCTTCCCTACCTTATTCCTGTGCTGAGATACAGGCTGCTCCAACCTGCTGTAAAATGCTTGATTTCGAGAGTGAGCGAAACTAATGAAAACATTGTTGGGGTAAAACCTAAAGGGAAAGACCTAGCACCAAATCCAATTTGCCATCTGATCTAACTTCTGGAGGCAGTCAAAATGAGCCTTAGAATTCTTCCCTACCTTATTCCTGTGCTGAGATACACGCTGCTCCAACCTGCTGTAAAATGCTTGATTTCGAGAGTGAGCGAAACTAATGAAAACATTGTTGGGGTAAAACCTAAAGGGAAAGACCTAGCACCAAATCCAATTTGCCATCTGATCTAACTTCTGGAGGCAGTCCAAATGATCCTTAGAATTCTTCCCTACCTTATTCCTGTGCTGAGATACAGGCTGCTCCAACCTGCTGTAAAATGCTTGATTTCGAGAGTGAGCGAAACTAATGAAAACATTGTTGGGGTAAAACCTAAAGGGAAAGACCTAGCACCAAATTCCATTGGCCATCTGATCTAACTTCTGGAGGCAGTCAAAATGATCCTTAGAATTCTTCCCTACCTTATTCCTGTGCTGAGATACAGGCTGCTCCAACCTGCTGTAAAATGCTTGATTTCGAGAGTGAGCGAAACTAATGAAAACATTGTTGGGGTAAAACCTAAAGGGAAAGACCTAGCACCAAATCCAATTTGCCATCTGATCTAACTTCTGGAGGCAGTCAAAATGAGCCTTAGAATTCTTCCCTACCTTATTCCTGTGCTGAGATACAGGCTGCTCCAACCTGCTGTAAAATGCTTGATTTCGAGAGTGAGCGAAACTAATGAAAACATTGTTGGGGTAAAACCTAAAGGGAAAGACCTAGCACCAAATCCAATTTGCCATCTGATCTAACTTCTGGAGGCAGTCAAAATGAGCCCTTAGAATTCTTCCCTACCTTATTCCTGTGCTGAGATACAGGCTGCTCCAACCTGCTGTAAAATGCTTGATTTTCGAGAGTGAGCGAAACTAATGAAAACATTGTTGGGGTAAAACCTAAAGGGAAAGACCTAGCACCAAATCCAATTTGCCATCTGATCTAACTTCTGGAGGCAGTCAAAATGAGCCTTAGAATTCTTCCCTACCTTATTCCTGTGCTGAGATACAGGCTTGCTCCAACCTGCTGTAAAATGCTTGATTTCGAGAGTGAGCGAAACTAATGAAAACATTGTTGGGGTAAAACCTAAAGGGAAAGACCTAGCACCAAATCCAATTTGCCATCTGATCTAACTTCTGGAGGCAGTCAAAATGAGCCTTAGAATTCTTCCCTACCTTATTCCTGTGCTGAGATACAGGCTGCTCCAACCTGCTGTAAAAATGCTTGATTTCGAGAGTGAGCGAAACTAATGAAAACATTGTTGGGGTAAAACCTAAAGGGAAAGACCTAGCACCAAATCCAATTTGCCATCTGATCTAACTTCTGGAGGCAGTCAAAATGAGCCTTAGAATTCTTCACCTACCCTTATTCCTGTGCTGAGATACAGGCTGCTTCCAACCTGCTGTAAAATGCTTGATTTCGAGAGTGAGCGAAACTAATGAAAACATTGTTGGGGTAAAACCTAAAGGAAAGACCTAGCACCAAATCCAATTTGCCATCTGATCTAACTTCTGGAGGCAGTCAAAATGAGCCTTTGAATTCTTCCCTACCTTATTCCTGTGCTGAGATACAGGCTCGCTCCAACCTGCTGTAAAATGCTTGATTTCGAGAGTGAGCGAAACTAATGAAAACATTGTTGGGGTAAAACCTAAAGGGAAAGACCTAGCACCAAATCCAATTTGCCATCTGATCTAACTTCTGGAGGCAGTCAAAATGAGCCTTAGAATTCTTCCCCTACCTTATTCCTGTGCTGAGATACAGGCTGCTCCAACCTGCTGTAAAATGCTTGATTTCGAGAGTGAGCGAAACTAATGAAAACATTGTTGGGGTAAAACCTAAAGGGAAAGACCTAGCACCAAATCCAATTTGCCATCTGATCTAACTTCTGGAGGCAGTCAAAATGATCCTTAGAATTCTTCCCCTACCTTATTCCTGTGCTGAGATACAGGCTGCTCCAACCTGCTGTAAAATGCTTGATTTCGAGAGTGAGCGAAACTAATGAAAACATTGTTGGGGTAAAACCTAAAGGGAAAGACCTAGCACCAAATCCAATTTGCCATCTGATCTAACTTCTGGAGGCAGTCAAAATGAGCCTCAGAATTCTTCCCTACCTTATTCCTGTGCTGAGATACAGGCTGCTCCAACCTGCTGTAAAATGCTTGATTTCGAGAGTGAGCGAAACTAATGAAAACATTGTTGGGGTAAAACCTAAAGGGAAAGACCTAGCACCAAATCCAATTTGCCATCTTATCTAACTTCTGGAGGCAGTCAAAATGATCCTTAGAATTCTTCCCTACCTTATTCCTGTGCTGAGATACAGGCTGCTCCAACCTGCTGTAAAATGCTTGATTTCGAGAGTGAGCGAAACTAATGAAAACATTGTTGGGGTAAAACCTAAAGGGAAAGACCTAGCACCAAATCCAATTTGCCATCTGATCTAACTTCTGGAGGCAGTCAAATGAGCCTTAGAATTCTTCCCTACCTTATTCCTGTGCTGAGATACAGGCTGCTCCAACCTGCTGTAAAATGCTTGATTTCGAGAGTGAGCGAAACTAATGAAAACATTGTTGGGGTAACACCTAAAGGGAAAGACCTAGCACCAAATCCAATTTGCCATCTGATCTAACTTCTGGAGGCAGTCAAAATGAGCCTTAGAATTCTTCCCTACCTTATTCCTGTGCTGAGATACAGGCTGCTCCAACCTGCTGTAAAATGCTTGATTTCGAGAGTGAGCGAAACTAATGAAAACATTGTTGGGGTAAAACCTAAAGGGAAAGACCTAGCACCAAATCCAATTTGCCATCTGATCTAACTTCTGGAGGCAGTCAAAATGAGCCTTAGAATTCTTCCCTACCTTATTCCTGTGCTGAGATACAGGCTGCTCCAACCTGCTGTAAAATGCTTGATTTCGAGAGTGAGCGAAACTAATGAAAACATTGTTGGGGTAAAACCTAAAGGGAAAGACCTAGCACCAAATCCAATTTGCCGTCTGATCTAACTTCTGGAGGCAGTCAAAATGATCCTTAGAATTCTTCCCTACCTTATTCCTGTGCTGAGATACAGGCTGCTCCAACCTGCTGTAAAATGCTTGATTTCGAGAGTGAGCGAAAACTAATGAAAACATTGTTGGGGTAAAACCTAAAGGGAAAGACCTAGCACCAAATCCAAATTTGCCATCTGATCTAACTTCTGGAGGCAGTCAAAATGAGCCTTAGAATTCTTCCCTACCTTATTCCTGTGCTGAGATACAGGCTGCTCCAACCTGCTGTAAAATGCTTGATTTCGAGAGTGAGCGAAACTAATGAAAACATTGTTGGGGTAAAAACCTAAAGGGAAAGACCTAGCACCAAATCCAATTTGCCATCTGATCTAACTTCTGGAGGCAGTCAAAATGATCCTTAGAATTCTTCCCTACCTTATTCCTGTGCTGAGATACAGGCTGCTCCAACCTGCTGTAAAATGCTTGATTTCGAGAGTGAGCGAAACTAATGAAAACATTGTTGGGGTAAAACCTAAAGGGAAAGACCTAGCACCAAATCCAATTTGCCATCTGATCTAACTTCTGGAGGCAGTCAAAATGAGCCTTAGAATTCTTCCCTACCTTATTCCTGTGCTGAGATACAGGCTGCTCCAACCTGCTGTAAAATGCTTGATTTCGAGAGTGAGCGAAACTAATGAAAACATTGTTGGGGTAAAACCTAAAGGGAAAGACCTAGCACCAAATCCAATTTGCCATCTGATCTAACTTCTGGAGGCAGTCAAAATGATCCTTAGAATTCTTCCCTACCTTATTCCTGTGCTGAGATACAGGCTGCTCCAACCTGCTGTAAAATGCTTGATTTCGAGAGTGAGCGAAACTAATGAAAACATTGTTGGGGTAAAACCTAAAGGGAAAGACCTAGCACCAAATTCCATTGGCCATCTGATCTAACTTCTGGAGGCAGTCAAAATGAGCCTTAGAATTCTTCCCTACCTTATTCCTGTGCTGAGATACAGGCTGCTCCAACCTGCTGTAAAATGCTTGATTTCGAGAGTGAGCGAAACTAATGAAAACATTGTTGGGGTAAAACCTAAAGGAAAGACCTAGCACCAAATCCAATTTGCCATCTGATCTAACTTCTGGAGGCAGTCAAAATGGAGCCTTAGAATTCTTCCCTACCTTATTCCTGTGCTGAGATACAGGCTGCTCCAACCTGCTGTAAAATGCTTGATTTCGAGAGTGAGCGAAACTAATGAAAAACATTGTTGGGGTAAAACCTAAAGGGAAAGACCTAGCATCAAATCCAATTTGCCATCTGATCTAACTTCTGGAGGCAGTCAAAATGAGCCTTAGAATTCTTCCCTACCTTATTCCTGTGCTGAGATACAGGCTGCTCCAACCTGCTGTAAAATGCTTGATTTCGAGAGTGAGCGAAACTAATGAAAACATTGTTGGGGTGAAACCTAAAGGGAAAGACCTAGCACCAAATCCAATTTGCCATCTGATCTAAACTTCTGGAGGCAGTCAAAATGATCCTTAGAATTCTTCCCTACCTTATTCCTGTGCTGAGATACAGGCTGCTCCAACCTGCTGTAAAATGCTTGATTTCGAGAGTGAGCGAAACTAATGAAAACATTGTTGGGGTAAAACCTAAAGGGAAAGACCTAGCACCAAATCCAATTTGCCATCTGATCTAACTTCTGGAGGCAGTCAAAATGAGCCTTAGAATTCTTCCCTACCTTATTCCTGTGCTGAGATACAGGCTGCTCCAACCTGCTGTAAAATGCTTGATTTCGAGAGTGAGCGAAACTAATGAAAACATTGTTGGGGTAAAACCTAAAGGGAAAGACCTAGCACCAAATCCAATTTGCCATCTGATCTAACTTCTGGAGGCAGTCAAAATGAGCCTTAGAATTCTTCCCTACCTTATTCCTGTGCTGAGATACAGGCTGCTCCAACCTGCTGTAAAATGCTTGATTTCGAGAGTGAGCGAAACTAATGAAAACATTGTTGGGGTAAAACCTAAAGGGAAAGACCTAGCACCAAATCCAATTTGCCATCTGATCTAACTTCTGGAGGCAGTCAAAATGATCCTTAGAATTCTTCCCTACCTTATTCCTGTGCTGAGATACAGGCTGCTCCAACCTGCTGTAAAATGCTTGATTTCGAGAGTGAGCGAAACTAATGAAAACATTGTTGGGGTAAAACCTAAAGGGAAAGACCTAGCACCAAATCCAATTTGCCATCTGATCTAACTTCTGGAGGCAGTCAAAATGATCCTTAGAATTCTTCCCTACCTTATTCCTGTGCTGAGATACAGGCTGCTCCAACCTGCTGTAAAATGCTTGATTTCGAGAGTGAGCGAAACTAATGAAAACATTGTTGGGGTAAAACCTAAAGGGAAAGACCTAGCACCAAATCCAATTTGCCATCTGATCTAACTTCTGGAGGCAGTCAAATGAGCCTTAGAATTCTTCCCTACCTTATTCCTGTGCTGAGATACAGGCTGCTCCAACCTGCTGTAAAATGCTTGATTTCGAGAGTGAGCGAAACTAATGAAAACATTGTTGGGGTAAAAACCTAAAGGGAAAGACCTAGCACCAAATCCAATTTGCCATCTGATCTAACTTCTGGAGGCAGTCAAAATGATCCTTAGAATTCTTCCCTACCTTATTCCTGTGCTGAGATACAGGCTGCTCCAACCTGCTGTAAAATGCTTGATTTCGAGAGTGAGCGAAACTAATGAAAACAATTGTTGGGGTAAAACCTAAAGGGAAAGACCTAGCACCAAATCCAATTTGCCATCTGATCTAACTTCTGGAGGCAGTCAAAATGAGCATTTGAATTCTTCCCTACCTTATTCCTGTGCTGAGATACAGGCTGCTCCAACCTGCTGTAAAATGCTTGA
>NW_027145188.1:0-26589 GCF_026170545.1 Melanerpes formicivorus | reverse complement strand
CCTGTGCTGAGATACAGGCTGCTCCAACCTGCTGTAAAATGCTTGATTTCGAGAGTGAGCGAAACTAATGAAAACATTGTTGGGGTAAAACCTAAAGGGAAAGACCTAGCACCAAATCCAATTTGCCATCTGATCTAACTTCTGGAGGCAGTCAAAATGAGCCTTAGAATTCTTCCCTACCTTATTCCTGTGCTGAGATACAGGCTGCTCCAACCTGCTGTAAAATGCTTGATTTCGAGAGTGAGCGAAACTAATGAAAACATTGTTGGGGTAAAACCTAAAGGGAAAGACCTAGCACCAAATCCAATTTGCCATCTGATCTAACTTCTGGAGGCAGTCAAAATGAGCCTTAGAATTCTTCCCTACCTTATTCCTGTGCTGAGATACAGGCTGCTCCAACCTGCTGTAAAAATGCTTGATTTCGAGAGTGAGCGAAACTAATGAAAACATTGTTGGGGTAAAACCTAAAGGGAAAGACCTAGCACCAAATCCAATTTGCCATCTGATCTAACTTCTGGAGGCAGTCAAAATGATCCTTAGAATTCTTCCCTACCTTATTCCTGTGCTGAGATACAGGCTGCTCCAACCTGCTGTAAAATGCTTGATTTCGAGAGTGAGCGAAACTAATGAAAACATTGTTGGGGTAAAACCTAAAGGGAAAGACCTAGCACCAAATCCAATTTGCCATCTGATCTAACTTCTGGAGGCAGTCAAAATGAGCCTTAGAATTCTTCCCTACCTTATTCCTGTGCTGAGATACAGGCTGCTCCAACCTGCTGTAAAATGCTTGAGTTCGAGAGTGAGCGAAACTAATGAAAACATTGTTGGGGTAAAACCTAAAGGGAAAGACCTAGCACCAAATCCAATTTGCCATCTGATCTAACTTCTGGAGGCAGTCAAAATGAGCCTTAGAATTCTTCCCTACCTTATTCCTGTGCTGAGATACAGGCTGCTCCAACCTGCTGTAAAATGCTTGATTTCGAGAGTGAGCGAAACTAATGAAAACATTGTTGGGGTAAAACCTAAAGGGAAAGACCTAGCACCAAATCCAATTTGCCATCTGATCTAACTTCTGGAGGCAGTCAAAATGAGCCTTAGAATTCTTCCCTACCTTATTCCTGTGCTGAGATACAGGCTGCTCCAACCTGCTGTAAAATGCTTGATTTCGAGAGTGAGCGAAACTAATGAAAACATTGTTGGGGTAAAACCTAAAGGGAAAGACCTAGCACCAAATCCAATTTTGCCATCTGATCTAACTTCTGGAGGCAGTCAAAATGATCCTTAGAATTCTTCCCTACCTTATTCCTGTGCTGAGATACAGGCTGCTCCAACCTGCTGTAAAATGCTTGATTTCGAGAGTGAGCGAAACTAATGAAAACATTGTTGAGGTAAAACCTAAAGGGAAAGACCTAGCACCAAATCCAATTTGCCATCTGATCTAACTTCTGGAGGCAGTCCAAATGAGCCTTAGAATTCTTCCCTACCTTATTCCTGTGCTGAGATACAGGCTGCTCCAACCTGCTGTAAAATGCTTGATTTCGAGAGTGAGAGAAACTAATGAAAACATTGTTGGGGTAAAACCTAAAGGGAAAGACCTAGCACCAAATCCAATTTGCCATCTGATCTAACTTCTGGAGGCAGTCAAAATGATCCTTAGAATTCTTCCCTACCTTATTCCTGTGCTGAGATACAGGCTGCTCCAACCTGCTGTAAAATGCTTGATTTCGAGAGTGAGCGAAACTAATGAAAACATTGTTGGGGTAAAACCTAAAGGGAAAGACCTAGCACCAAATCCAATTTGCCATCTGATCTAACTTCTGGAGGCAGTCAAAATGAGCCTTAGAATTCTTCCCTACCTTATTCCTGTGCTGAGATACAGGCTGCTCCAACCTGCTGTAAAATGCTTGATTTCGAGAGTGAGCGAAACTAATGAAAACATTGTTGGGGTAAAACCTAAAGGGAAAGACCTAGCACCAAATCCAATTTGCCATCTGATCTAACTTCTGGAGGCAGTCAAAATGAGCCTTAGAATTCTTCCCTACCTTATTCCTGTGCTGAGATACAGGCTGCTCCAACCTGCTGTAAAATGCTTGATTTCGAGAGTGAGCGAAACTAATGAAAACATTGTTGGGGTAAAACCTAAAGGGAAAGACCTAGCACCAAATCCAATTTGCCATCTGATCTAACTTCTGGAGGCAGTCAAAATGAGCCTTAGAATTCTTCCCTACCTTATTCCTGTGCTGAGATACAGGCTGCTCCAACCTGCTGTAAAATGCTTGATTTCGAGAGTGAGCGAAACTAATGAAAACATTGTTGGGGTAAAACCTAAAGGGAAAGACCTAGCACCAAATCCAATTTGCCATCTGATCTAACTTCTGGAGGCAGTCAAAATGAGCCTTAGAATTCTTCCCTACCTTATTCCTGTGCTGAGATACAGGCTGCTCCAACCTGCTGTAAAATGCTTGATTTCGAGAGTGAGCGAAACTAATGAAAACATTGTTGGGGTAAAACCTAAAGGGAAAGACCTAGCACCAAATCCAATTTGCCATCTGATCTAACTTCTGGAGGCAGTCAAAATGAGCCTTAGAATTCTTCCCTACCTTATTCCTGTGCTGAGATACAGGCTGCTCCAACCTGCTGTAAAATGCTTGATTTCGAGAGTGAGCGAAACTAATGAAAACATTGTTGGGGTAAAACCTAAAGGGAAAGACCTAGCACCAAATCCAATTTGCCATCTGATCTAACTTCTGGAGGCAGTCAAAATGAGCCTTAGAATTCTTCCCTACCTTATTCCTGTGCTGAGATACAGGCTGCTCCAACCTGCTGTAAAATGCTTGATTTCGAGAGTGAGCGAAACTAATGAAAACATTGTTGGGGTAAAACCTAAAGGGAAAGACCTAGCACCAAATCCAATTTGCCATCTGATCTAACTTCTGGAGGCAGTCAAAATGATCCTTAGAATTCTTCCCTACCTTATTCCTGTGCTGAGATACAGGCTGCTCCAACCTGCTGTAAAATGCTTGAGTTCGAGAGTGAGCGAAACTAATGAAAACATTGTTGGGGTAAAACCTAAAGGGAAAGACCTAGCACCAAATCCAATTTGCCATCTGATCTAACTTCTGGAGGCAGTCAAAATGAGCATTTGAATTCTTCCCTACCTTATTCCTGTGCTGAGATACAGGCTGCTCCAACCTGCTGTAAAATGCTTGATTTCGAGAGTGAGCGAAACTAATGAAAACATTGTTGGGGTAAAAACCTAAAGGGAAAGACCTAGCACCAAATCCAATTTGCCATCTGATCTAACTTCTGGAGGCAGTCAAAATGATCCTTAGAATTCTTCCCTACCTTATTCCTGTGCTGAGATACAGGCTGCTCCAACCTGCTGTAAAATGCTTGATTTCGAGAGTGAGCGAAACTAATGAAAACATTGTTGGGGTAAAACCTAAAGGGAAAGACCTAGCACCAAATCCAATTTGCCATCTGATCTAACTTCTGGAGGCAGTCAAAATGATCCTTAGAATTCTTCCCTACTTTATTCCTGTGCTGAGATACAGGCTGCTCCAACCTGCCGTAAAATGCTTGATTCGAGAGTGAGCGAAACTAATGAAAACATTGTTGGGGTAAAACCTAAAGGGAAAGACCTAGCACCAAATCCAATTTGCCATCTGATCTAACTTCTGGAGGCAGTCAAAATGAGCCTTTGAAGTCTTCCCTACCTTATTCCTGTGCTGAGATACAGGCTGCTCCAACCTGCTGTAAAATGCTTGATTTCGAGAGTGAGCGAAACTAATGAAAACATTGTTGGGGGTAAAACCTAAAGGGAAAGACCTAGCACCAAATCCAATTTGCCATCTGATCTAACTTCTGGAGGCAGTCAAAATGATCCTTAGAATTCTTCCCTACCTTATTCCTGTGCTGAGATACAGGCTGCTCCAACCTGCTGTAAAATGCTTGATTTCGAGAGTGAGCGAAACTAATGAAAACATTGTTGGGGTAAAACCTAAAGGGAAAGACCTAGCACCAAATCCAATTTGCCATCTGATCTAACTTCTGGAGGCAGTCAAAATGAGCCTTAGAATTCTTCCCTACCTTATTCCTGTGCTGAGATACAGGCTGCTCCAACCTGCTGTAAAATGCTTGATTTCGAGAGTGAGCGAAACTAATGAAAACATTGTTGGGGTAAAACCTAAAGGGAAAGACCTAGCACCAAATCCAATTTGCCATCTGATCTAACTTCTGGAGGCAGTCAAAATGAGCCTTAGAATTCTTCCCTACCTTATTCCTGTGCTGAGATACAGGCTGCTCCAACCTGCTGTAAAATGCTTGATTTCGAGAGTGAGCGAAACTAATGAAAACATTGTTGGGGTAAAACCTAAAGGGAAAGACCTAGCACCAAATCCAATTTGCCATCTGATCTAACTTCTGGAGGCAGTCAAAATGAGCCTTAGAATTCTTCCCTACCTTATTCCTGTGCTGAGATACAGGCTGCTCCAACCTGCTGTAAAATGCTTGATTTCGAGAGTGAGCGAAACTAATGAAAACATTGTTGGGGTAAAACCTAAAGGGAAAGACCTAGCACCAAATCCAATTTGCCATCTGATCTAACTTCTGGAGGCAGTCAAAATGAGCCTTAGAATTCTTCCCTACCTTATTCCTGTGCTGAGATACAGGCTGCTCCAACCTGCTGTAAAATGCTTGATTTCGAGAGTGAGCGAAACTAATGAAAACATTGTTGGGGTAAAACCTAAAGGGAAAGACCTAGCACCAAATCCAATTTGCCATCTGATCTAACTTCTGGAGGCAGTCAAAATGATCCTTAGAATTCTTCCCTACCTTATTCCTGTGCTGAGATACAGGCTGCTCCAACCTGCTGTAAAATGCTTGATTTCGAGAGTGAGCGAAACTAATGAAAACATTGTTGGGGTAAAACCTAAAGGGAAAGACCTAGCACCAAATCCAATTTGCCATCTGATCTAACTTCTGGAGGCAGTCAAAATGAGCCTTAGAATTCTTCCCTACCTTATTCCTGTGCTGAGATACAGGCTGCTCCAACCTGCTGTAAAATGCTTGATTTCGAGAGTGAGCGAAACTAATGAAAACATTGTTGGGGTAAAACCTAAAGGGAAAGACCTAGCACCAAATCCAATTTGCCATCTGATCTAACTTCTGGAGGCAGTCAAAATGATCCTTAGAATTCTTCCCTACCTTATTCCTGTGCTGAGATACAGGCTGCTCCAACCTGCTGTAAAATGCTTGAGTTCGAGAGTGAGCGAAACTAATGAAAACATTGTGGGGTAAAACCTAAAGGGAAAGACCTAGCACCAAATCCAATTTGCCATCTGATCTAACTTCTGGAGGCAGTCAAAATGAGCATTTGAATTCTTCCCTACCTTATTCCTGTGCTGAGATACAGGCTGCTCCAACCTGCTGTAAAATGCTTGAGTTCGAGAGTGAGCGAAACTAATGAAAAACATTGTTGGGGGTAAAACCTAAAGGGAAAGACCTAGCACCAAATCCAATTTGCCATCTGATCTAACTTCAGGAGGCAGTCAAAATGAGCATTTGAATTCTTCCCTACCTTATTCCTGTGCTGAGATACAGGCTGCTCCAACCTGCTGTAAAATGCTTGATTTCGAGAGTGAGCGAAACTAATGAAAACATTGTTGGGGTAAAACCTAAAGGGAAAGACCTAGCACCAAATCCAATTTGCCATCTGATCTAACTTCTGGAGGCAGTCAAAATGATCCTTAGAATTCTTCCCTACTTTATTCCTGTGCTGAGATACAGGCTGCTCCAACCTGCCGTAAAATGCTTGATTTCGAGAGTGAGCGAAACTAATGAAAACATTGTTGGGGTAAAACCTAAAGGGAAAGACCTAGCACCAAATCCAATTTGCCATCTGATCTAACTTCTGGAGGCAGTCAAAATGAGCCTTAGAATTCTTCCCTACCTTATTCCTGTGCTGAGATACAGGCTGCTCCAAACCTGCTGTAAAATGCTTGATTTCCAGAGTGAGCGAAACTAATGAAAACATTGTTGGGGTAAAACCTAAAGGGAAAGACCTAGCACCAAATCCAATTTGCCATCTGATCTAACTTCTGGAGGCAGTCAAAATGATCCTTAGAATTCTTCCCTACCTTATTCCTGTGCTGAGATACAGGCTGCTCCAACCTGCTGTAAAATGCTTGATTTCGAGAGTGAGCGAAACTAATGAAAACATTGTTGGGGTAAAACCTAAAGGGAAAGACCTAGCACCAAATCCAATTTGCCATCTGATCTAACTTCTGGAGGCAGTCAAAATGAGCCTTAGAATTCTTCCCTACCTTATTCCTGTGCTGAGATACAGGCTGCTCCAACCTGCTGTAAAATGCTTGATTTTGAGAGTGAGCGAAACTAATGAAAACATTGTTGGGGTAAAACCTAAAGGGAAAGACCTAGCACCAAATCCAATTTGCCATCTGATCTAACTTCTGGAGGCAGTCAAAATGAGCCTTAGAATTCTTCCCTACCTTATTCCTGTGCTGAGATACAGGCTGCTCCAACCTGCTGTAAAATGCTTGATTTCGAGAGTGAGCGAAACTAATGAAAACATTGTTGGGGTAAAACCTAAAGGGAAAGACCTAGCACCAAATCCAATTTGCCATCTGATCTAACTTCTGGAGGCAGTCAAAATGAGCCTTAGAATTCTTCCCTACCTTATTCCTGTGCTGAGATACAGGCTGCTCCAACCTGCTGTAAAATGCTTGATTTCGAGAGTGAGCGAAACTAATGAAACATTGTTGGGGTAAAACCTAAAGGGAAAGACCTAGCACCAAATCCAATTTGCCATCTGATCTAACTTCTGGAGGCAGTCAAAATGAGCCTTAGAATTCTTCCCTACCTTATTCCTGTGCTGAGATACAGGCTGCTCCAACCTGCTGTAAAATGCTTGATTTCCAGAGTGAGCGAAACTAATGAAAACATTGTTGGGGTAAAACCTAAAGGGAAAGACCTAGCACCAAATCCAATTTGCCATCTGATCTAACTTCTGGAGGCAGTCAAAATGATCCTTAGAATTCTTCCCTACCTTATTCCTGTGCTGAGATACAGGCTGCTCCAACCTGCTGTAAAATGCTTGAGTTCGAGAGTGAGCGAAACTAATGAAAACATTGTTGGGGTAAAACCCTAAAGGGAAAGACCTAGCACCAATCCAATTTGCCATCTGATCTAACTTCTGGAGGCAGTCAAAATGAGCCTTAGAATTCTTCCCTACCTTATTCCTGTGCTGAGATACAGCTGCTCCAACCTGCTGTAAAATGCTTGATTTCGAGAGTGAGCGAAACTAATGAAAACATTGTTGGGGTAAAACCTAAAGGGAAAGACCTAGCACCAAATCCAATTTGCCATCTGATCTAACTTCTGGAGGCAGTCAAAATGAGCCTTAGAATTCTTCCCTACCTTATTCCTGTGCTGAGATACAGGCTGCTCCAACCTGCTGTAAAATGCTTGATTTCCAGAGTGAGCGAAACTAATGAAAACATTGTTGGGGTAAAAACCTAAAGGGAAAGACCTAGCACCAAATCCAATTTGCCATCTGATCTAACTTCTGGAGGCAGTCAAAATGATCCTTAGAATTCTTCCCTACCTTATTCCTGTGCTGAGATACAGGCTGCTCCAACCTGCTGTAAAATGCTTGAGTTCGAGAGTGAGCGAAACTAATGAAAACATTGTTGGGGTAAAACCTAAAGGGAAAGACCTAGCACCAAATCCAATTTGCCATCTGATCTAACTTCTGGAGGCAGTCAAAATGAGCATTTGAATTCTTCCCTACCTTATTCCTGTGCTGAGATACAGGCTGCTCCAACCTGCTGTAAAATGCTTGATTTCGAGAGTGAGCGAAACTAATGAAAACATTGTTGGGGTAAAACCTAAAGGGAAAGACCTAGCACCAAATCCAATTTGCCATCTGATCTAACTTCTGGAGGCAGTCAAAATGAGCCTTAGAATTCTTCCCTACCTTATTCCTGTGCTGAGATACAGGCTGCTCCAACCTGCTGTAAAATGCTTGATTTCGAGAGTGAGCGAAACTAATGAAAACATTGTTGGGGTAAAACCTAAAGGGAAAGACCTAGCACCAAATCCAATTTGCCATCTGATCTAACTTCTGGAGGCAGTCAAAATGAGCCTTAGAATTCTTCCCTACCTTATTCCTGTGCTGAGATACAAGCTGCTCCAACCTGCTGTAAAATGCTTGATTTCGAGAGTGAGCGAAACTAATGAAAACATTGTTGGGGTAAAACCTAAAGGGAAAGACCTAGCACCAAATCCAATTTGCCATCTGATCTAACTTCTGGAGGCAGTCAAAATGAGCCTTAGAATTCTTCCCTACCTTATTCCTGTGCTGAGATACAGGCTGCTCCAACCTGCTGTAAAATGCTTGATTTCGAGAGTGAGCGAAACTAATGAAAACATTGTTGGGGTAAAACCTAAAGGGAAAGACCTAGCACCAAATCCAATTTGCCATCTGATCTAACTTCTGGAGGCAGTCAAAATGAGCCTTAGAATTCTTCCCTACCTTATTCCTGTGCTGAGATACAGGCTGCTCCAACCTGCTGTAAAATGCTTGAGTTCGAGAGTGAGCGAAACTAATGAAAACATTGTTGGGGTAAAACCTAAAGGGAAAGACCTAGCACCAAATCCAATTTGCCATCTGATCTAACTTCTGGAGGCAGTCAAAATGATCCTTAGAATTCTTCCCTACCTTATTCCTGTGCTGAGATACAGGCTGCTCCAACCTGCTGTAAAATGCTTGATTTCGAGAGTGAGCGAAACTAATGAAAACATTGTTGGGGTAAAACCTAAAGGGAAAGACCTAGCACCAAATCCAATTTGCCATCTGATCTAACTTCTGGAGGCAGTCAAAATGAGCATTTGAATTCTTCCCTACCTTATTCCTGTGCTGAGATACAGGCTGCTCCAACCTGCTGTAAAATGCTTGATTTCGAGAGTGAGCGAAACTAATGAAAACATTGTTGGGGTAAAACCTAAAGGGAAAGACCTAGCACCAAATCCAATTTGCCATCTGATCTAACTTCTGGAGGCAGTCAAAATGAGCCTTTGAATTCTTCCCTACCTTATTCCTGTGCTGAGATACAGGCTGCTCCAACCTGCTGTAAAATGCTTGATTTTGAGAGTGAGCGAAACTAATGAAAACATTGTTGGGGTAAAACCTAAAGGGAAAGACCTAGCACCAAATCCAATTTGCCATCTGATCTAACTTCTGGAGGCAGTCAAAATGAGCATTTGAATTCTTCCCTACCTTATTCCTGTGCTGAGATACAGGCTGCTCCAACCTGCTGTAAAATGCTTGATTTCGAGAGTGAGCGAAACTAATGAAAACATTGTTGGGGTAAAACCTAAAGGGAAAGACCTAGCACCAAATCCAATTTGCCATCTGATCTAACTTCTGGAGGCAGTCAAAATGATCCTTAGAATTCTTCCCTACCTTATTCCTGTGCTGAGATACAGGCTGCTCCAACCTGCTGTAAAATGCTTGATTTCGAGAGTGAGCGAAACTAATGAAAACATTGTTGGGGTAAAACCTAAAGGGAAAGACCTAGCACCAAATCCAATTTGCCATCTGATCTAACTTCTGGAGGCAGTCAAAATGAGCCTTTGAATTCTTCCCTACCTTATTCCTGTGCTGAGATACAGGCTGCTCCAACCTGCTGTAAAATGCTTGATTTCGAGAGTGAGCGAAACTAATGAAAACATTGTTGGGGTAAAACCTAAAGGGAAAGACCTAGCACCAAATCCAATTTGCCATCTGATCTAACTTCTGGAGGCAGTCAAAATGAGCCTTAGAATTCTTCCCTACCTTATTCCTGTGCTGAGATACAGGCTGCTCCAACCTGCTGTAAAATGCTTGATTTCGAGAGTGAGCGAAACTAATGAAAACATTGTTGGGGTAAAACCTAAAGGGAAAGACCTAGCACCAAATCCAATTTGCCATCTGATCTAACTTCTGGAGGCAGTCAAAATGAGCATTTGAATTCTTCCCTACCTTATTCCTGTGCTGAGATACAGGCTGCTCCAACCTGCTGTAAAATGCTTGATTTCGAGAGTGAGCGAAACTAATGAAAACATTGTTGGGGTAAAACCTAAAGGGAAAGACCTAGCACCAAATCCAATTTGCCATCTGATCTAACTTCTGGAGGCAGTCAAAATGAGCCTTAGAATTCTTCCCTACCTTATTCCTGTGCTGAGATACAGGCTGCTCCAACCTGCTGTAAAATGCTTGATTTCGAGAGTGAGCGAAACTAATGAAAACATTGTTGGGGTAACACCTAAAGGGAAAGACCTAGCACCAAATCCAATTTGCCATCTGATCTAACTTCTGGAGGCAGTCAAAATGATCCTTAGAATTCTTCCCTACCTTATTCCTGTGCTGAGATACAGGCTGCTCCAACCTGCTGTAAAATGCTTGATTTCGAGAGTGAGCGAAACTAATGAAAACATTGTTGGGGTAAAACCTAAAGGGAAAGACCTAGCACCAAATCCAATTTGCCATCTGATCTAACTTCTGGAGGCAGTCAAAATGAGCCTTAGAATTCTTCCCTACCTTATTCCTGTGCTGAGATACAGGCTGCTCCAACCTGCTGTAAAATGCTTGAGTTCGAGAGTGAGCGAAACTAATGAAAACATTGTTGGGGTAAAACCTAAAGGGAAAGACCTAGCACCAAATCCAATTTGCCATCTGATCTAACTTCTGGAGGCAGTCAAAATGAGCCTTAGAATTCTTCCCTACCTTATTCCTGTGCTGAGATACAGGCTGCTCCAACCTGCTGTAAAATGCTTGAGTTCGAGAGTGAGCGAAACTAATGAAAACATTGTTGGGGTAAAACCTAAAGGGAAAGACCTAGCACCAAATCCAATTTGCCATCTGATCTAACTTCTGGAGGCAGTCAAAATGATCCTTAGAATTCTTCCCTACCTTATTCCTGTGCTGAGATACAGGCTGCTCCAACCTGCTGTAAAATGCTTGAGTTCGAGAGTGAGCGAAACTAATGAAAACATTGTTGGGGTAAAACCTAAAGGGAAAGACCTAGCACCAAATCCAATTTGCCATCTGATCTAACTTCTGGAGGCAGTCAAAATGAGCATTTGAATTCTTCCCTACCTTATTCCTGTGCTGAGATACAGGCTGCTCCAACCTGCTGTAAAATGCTTGATTTCGAGAGTGAGCGAAACTAATGAAAACATTGTTGGGGTAACACCTAAAGGGAAAGACCTAGCACCAAATCCAATTTGCCATCTGATCTAACTTCTGGAGGCAGTCAAAATGATCCTTAGAATTCTTCCCTACCTTATTCCTGTGCTGAGATACAGGCTGCTCCAACCTGCTGTAAAATGCTTGATTTCGAGAGTGAGCGAAACTAATGAAAACATTGTTGGGGTAAAACCTAAAGGGAAAGACCTAGCACCAAATCCAATTTGCCATCTGATCTAACTTCTGGAGGCAGTCAAAATGAGCCTTAGAATTCTTCCCTACCTTATTCCTGTGCTGAGATACAGGCTGCTCCAACCTGCTGTAAAATGCTTGAGTTCGAGAGTGAGCGAAACTAATGAAAACATTGTTGGGGTAAAACCTAAAGGGAAAGACCTAGCACCAAATCCAATTTGCCATCTGATCTAACTTCTGGAGGCAGTCAAAATGAGCCTTAGAATTCTTCCCTACCTTATTCCTGTGCTGAGATACAGGCTGCTCCAACCTGCTGTAAAATGCTTGAGTTCGAGAGTGAGCGAAACTAATGAAAACATTGTTGGGGTAAAACCTAAAGGGAAAGACCTAGCACCAAATCCAATTTGCCATCTGATCTAACTTCTGGAGGCAGTCAAAATGATCCTTAGAATTCTTCCCTACCTTATTCCTGTGCTGAGATACAGGCTGCTCCAACCTGCTGTAAAATGCTTGAGTTCGAGAGTGAGCGAAACTAATGAAAACATTGTTGGGGTAAAACCTAAAGGGAAAGACCTAGCACCAAATCCAATTTGCCATCTGATCTAACTTCTGGAGGCAGTCAAAATGAGCATTTGAATTCTTCCCTACCTTATTCCTGTGCTGAGATACAGGCTGCTCCAACCTGCTGTAAAATGCTTGATTTCGAGAGTGAGCGAAACTAATGAAAACATTGTTGGTGTAAAACCTAAAGGGAAAGACCTAGCACCAAATCCAATTTGCCATCTGATCTAACTTCTGGAGGCAGTCAAAATGAGCCTTAGAATTCTTCCCTACCTTATTCCTGTGCTGAGATACAGGCTGCTCCAACCTGCTGTAAAATGCTTGATTTCGAGAGTGAGCGAAACTAATGAAAACATTGTTGGGGTAAAACCTAAAGGGAAAGACCTAGCACCAAATCCAATTTGCCATCTGATCTAACTTCTGGAGGCAGTCAAAATGAGCATTTGAATTCTTCCCTACCTTATTCCTGTGCTGAGATACAGGCTGCTCCAACCTGCTGTAAAATGCTTGATTTCGAGAGTGAGCGAAACTAATGAAAACATTGTTGGGGTAAAACCTAAAGGGAAAGACCTAGCACCAAATCCAATTTGCCATCTGATCTAACTTCTGGAGGCAGTCAAAATGAGCCTTAGAATTCTTCCCTACCTTATTCCTGTGCTGAGATACAGGCTGCTCCAACCTGCTGTAAAATGCTTGATTTCGAGAGTGAGCGAAACTAATGAAAACATTGTTGGGGTAAAACCTAAAGGGAAAGACCTAGCACCAAATCCAATTTGCCATCTGATCTAACTTCTGGAGGCAGTCAAAATGAGCCTTAGAATTCTTCCCTACCTTATTCCTGTGCTGAGATACAGGCTGCTCCAACCTGCTGTAAAATGCTTGATTTCGAGAGTGAGCAAAACTAATTAAAACATTGTTGGGGTAAAACCTAAAGGGAAAGACCTAGCACCAAATCCAATTTGCCATCTGATCTAACTTCTGGAGGCAGTCAAAATGAGCCTTAGAATTCTTCCCTACCTTATTCCTGTGCTGAGATACAGGCTGCTCCAACCTGCTGTAAAATGCTTGATTTCGAGAGTGAGCGAAACTAATGAAAACATTGTTGGGGTAAAACCTAAAGGGAAAGACCTAGCACCAAATCCAATTTGCCATCTGATCTAACTTCTGGAGGCAGTCAAAATGAGCCTTAGAATTCTTCCCTACCTTATTCCTGTGCTGAGATACAGGCTGCTCCAACCTGCTGTAAAATGCTTGATTTCGAGAGTGAGCGAAACTAATGAAAACATTGTTGGGGTAAAACCTAAAGGGAAAGACCTAGCACCAAATCCAATTTGCCATCTGATCTAACTTCTGGAGGCAGTCAAAATGAGCCTTAGAATTCTTCCCTACCTTATTCCTGTGCTGAGATACAGGCTGCTCCAACCTGCTGTAAAATGCTTGATTTCGAGAGTGAGCGAAACTAATGAAAACATTGTTGGGGTAAAACCTAAAGGGAAAGACCTAGCACCAAATCCAATTTGCCATCTGATCTAACTTCTGGAGGCAGTCAAAATGAGCCTTAGAATTCTTCCCTACTTTATTCCTGTGCTGAGATACAGGCTGCTCCAACCTGCCGTAAAATGCTTGATTTCGAGAGTGAGCGAAACTAATGAAAACATTGTTGGGGTAAAACCTAAAGGGAAAGACCTAGCACCAAATCCAATTTGCCATCTGATCTAACTTCTGGAGGCAGTCAAAATGAGCCTTTGAATTCTTCCCTACCTTATTCCTGTGCTGAGATACAGGCTGCTCCAACCTGCTGTAAAATGCTTGATTTCGAGAGTGAGCGAAACTAATGAAAACATTGTTGGGGTAAAACCTAAAGGGAAAGACCTAGCACCAAATCCAATTTGCCATCTGATCTAACTTCTGGAGGCAGTCAAAATGATCCTTAGAATTCTTCCCTACCTTATTCCTGTGCTGAGATACAGGCTGCTCCAACCTGCTGTAAAATGCTTGATTTCGAGAGTGAGCGAAACTAATGAAAACATTGTTGGGGTAAAACCTAAAGGGAAAGACCTAGCACCAAATCCAATTTGCCATCTGATCTAACTTCTGGAGGCAGTCAAAATGATCCTTAGAATTCTTCCCTACCTTATTCCTGTGCTGAGATACAGGCTGCTCCAACCTGCTGTAAAATGCTTGATTTCGAGAGTGAGCGAAACTAATGAAAACATTGTTGGGGTAAAACCTAAAGGGAAAGACCTAGCACCAAATCCAATTTGCCATCTGATCTAACTTCTGGAGGCAGTCAAAATGAGCCTTAGAATTCTTCCCTACCTTATTCCTGTGCTGAGATACAGGCTGCTCCAACCTGCTGTAAAATGCTTGAGTTCGAGAGTGAGCGAAACTAATGAAAACATTGTTGGGGTAAAACCTAAAGGGAAAGACCTAGCACCAAATCCAATTTGCCATCTGATCTAACTTCTGGAGGCAGTCAAAATGAGCCTTAGAATTCTTCCCTACCTTATTCCTGTGCTGAGATACAGGCTGCTCCAACCTGCTGTAAAATGCTTGATTTCGAGAGTGAGCGAAACTAATGAAAACATTGTTGGGGTAAAACCTAAAGGGAAAGACCTAGCACCAAATCCAATTTGCCATCTGATCTAACTTCTGGAGGCAGTCAAAATGAGCCTTAGAATTCTTCCCTACCTTATTCCTGTGCTGAGATACAGGCTGCTCCAACCTGCTGTAAAATGCTTGATTTCGAGAGTGAGCGAAACTAATGAAAACATTGTTGGGGTAAAACCTAAAGGGAAAGACCTAGCACCAAATCCAATTTGCCATCTGATCTAACTTCTGGAGGCAGTCAAAATGAGCCTTAGAATTCTTCCCTACCTTATTCCTGTGCTGAGATACAGGCTGCTCCAACCTGCTGTAAAATGCTTGATTTCGAGAGTGAGCGAAACTAATGAAAACATTGTTGAGGTAAAACCTAAAGGGAAAGACCTAGCACCAAATCCAATTTGCCATCTGATCTAACTTCTGGAGGCAGTCCAAATGAGCCTTAGAATTCTTCCCTACCTTATTCCTGTGCTGAGATACAGGCTGCTCCAACCTGCTGTAAAATGCTTGATTTCGAGAGTGAGCGAAACTAATGAAAACATTGTTGGGGTAAAACCTAAAGGGAAAGACCTAGCACCAAATCCAATTTGCCATCTGATCTAACTTCTGGAGGCAGTCAAAATGAGCATTTGAATTCTTCCCTACCTTATTCCTGTGCTGAGATACAGGCTGCTCCAACCTGCTGTAAAATGCTTGATTTCGAGAGTGAGCGAAACTAATGAAAACATTGTTGGGGTAAAACCTAAAGGGAAAGACCTAGCACCAAATCCAATTTGCCATCTGATCTAACTTCTGGAGGCAGTCAAAATGAGCCTTTGAATTCTTCCCTACCTTATTCCTGTGCTGAGATACAGGCTGCTCCAACCTGCTGTAAAATGCTTGAGTTCGAGAGTGAGCGAAACTAATGAAAACATTGTTGGGGTAAAACCTAAAGGGAAAGACCTAGCACCAAATCCAATTTGCCATCTGATCTAACTTCTGGAGGCAGTCAAAATGAGCCTTAGAATTCTTCCCTACCTTATTCCTGTGCTGAGATACAGGCTGCTCCAACCTGCTGTAAAATGCTTGATTTCGAGAGTGAGCGAAACTAATGAAAACATTGTTGGTGTAAAACCTAAAGGGAAAGACCTAGCACCAAATCCAATTTGCCATCTGATCTAACTTCTGGAGGCAGTCAAAATGATCCTTAGAATTCTTCCCTACCTTATTCCTGTGCTGAGATACAGGCTGCTCCAACCTGCTGTAAAATGCTTGAGTTCGAGAGTGAGCGAAACTAATGAAAACATTGTTGGGGTAAAACCTAAAGGGAAAGACCTAGCACCAAATCCAATTTGCCATCTGATCTAACTTCTGGAGGCAGTCAAAATGAGCATTTGAATTCTTCCCTACCTTATTCCTGTGCTGAGACACAGGCTGCTCCAACCTGCTGTAAAATGCTTGATTTCGAGAGTGAGCGAAACTAATGAAAACATTGTTGGGGTAAAACCTAAAGGGAAAGACCTAGCACCAAATCCAATTTGCCATCTGATCTAACTTCTGGAGGCAGTCAAAATGAGCATTTGAATTCTTCCCTACCTTATTCCTGTGCTGAGATACAGGCTGCTCCAACCTGCTGTAAAATGCTTGATTTCGAGAGTGAGCGAAACTAATGAAAACATTGTTGGGGTAAAACCTAAAGGGAAAGACCTAGCACCAAATCCAATTTGCCATCTGATCTAACTTCTGGAGGCAGTCAAAATGATCCTTAGAATTCTTCCCTACTTTATTCCTGTGCTGAGATACAGGCTGCTCCAACCTGCCGTAAAATGCTTGATTTCGAGAGTGAGCGAAACTAATGAAAACATTGTTGGGGTAAAACCTAAAGGGAAAGACCTAGCACCAAATCCAATTTGCCATCTGATCTAACTTCTGGAGGCAGTCAAAATGAGCCTTTGAATTCTTCCCTACCTTATTCCTGTGCTGAGATACAGGCTGCTCCAACCTGCTGTAAAATGCTTGATTTCGAGAGTGAGCGAAACTAATGAAAACATTGTTGGGGTAAAACCTAAAGGGAAAGACCTAGCACCAAATCCAATTTGCCATCTGATCTAACTTCTGGAGGCAGTCAAAATGATCCTTAGAATTCTTCCCTACCTTATTCCTGTGCTGAGATACAGGCTGCTCCAACCTGCTGTAAAATGCTTGATTTCGAGAGTGAGCGAAACTAATGAAAACATTGTTGGGGTAAAACCTAAAGGGAAAGACCTAGCACCAAATCCAATTTGCCATCTGATCTAACTTCTGGAGGCAGTCAAAATGAGCCTTAGAATTCTTCCCTACCTTATTCCTGTGCTGAGATACAGGCTGCTCCAACCTGCTGTAAAATGCTTGATTTCGAGAGTGAGCGAAACTAATGAAAACATTGTTGGGGTAAAACCTAAAGGGAAAGACCTAGCACCAAATCCAATTTGCCATCTGATCTAACTTCTGGAGGCAGTCAAAATGAGCCTTAGAATTCTTCCCTACCTTATTCCTGTGCTGAGATACAGGCTGCTCCAACCTGCTGTAAAATGCTTGATTTCGAGAGTGAGCGAAACTAATGAAAACATTGTTGGGGTAAAACCTAAAGGGAAAGACCTAGCACCAAATCCAATTTGCCATCTGATCTAACTTCTGGAGGCAGTCAAAATGAGCCTTAGAATTCTTCCCTACCTTATTCCTGTGCTGAGATACAGGCTGCTCCAACCTGCTGTAAAATGCTTGATTTCGAGAGTGAGCGAAACTAATGAAAACATTGTTGGGGTAAAACCTAAAGGGAAAGACCTAGCACCAAATCCAATTTGCCATCTGATCTAACTTCTGGAGGCAGTCAAAATGATCCTTAGAATTCTTCCCTACCTTATTCCTGTGCTGAGATACAGGCTGCTCCAACCTGCTGTAAAATGCTTGATTTCGAGAGTGAGCGAAACTAATGAAAACATTGTTGGGGTAAAACCTAAAGGGAAAGACCTAGCACCAAATCCAATTTGCCATCTGATCTAACTTCTGGAGGCAGTCAAAATGATCCTTAGAATTCTTCCCTACCTTATTCCTGTGCTGAGATACAGGCTGCTCCAACCTGCTGTAAAATGCTTGAGTTCGAGAGTGAGCGAAACTAATGAAAACATTGTTGGGGTAAAACCTAAAGGGAAAGACCTAGCACCAAATCCAATTTGCCATCTGATCTAACTTCTGGAGGCAGTCAAAATGAGCCTTAGAATTCTTCCCTACCTTATTCCTGTGCTGAGATACAGGCTGCTCCAACCTGCTGTAAAATGCTTGATTTCGAGAGTGAGCGAAACTAATGAAAACATTGTTGGGGTAAAACCTAAAGGGAAAGACCTAGCACCAAATCCAATTTGCCATCTGATCTAACTTCTGGAGGCAGTCAAAATGATCCTTAGAATTCTTCCCTACCTTATTCCTGTGCTGAGATACAGGCTGCTCCAACCTGCTGTAAAATGCTTGAGTTCGAGAGTGAGCGAAACTAATGAAAACATTGTTGGGGTAAAACCTAAAGGGAAAGACCTAGCACCAAATCCAATTTGCCATCTGATCTAACTTCTGGAGGCAGTCAAAATGAGCATTTGAATTCTTCCCTACCTTATTCCTGTGCTGAGATACAGGCTGCTCCAACCTGCTGTAAAATGCTTGATTTCGAGAGTGAGCGAAACTAATGAAAACATTGTTGGGGTAAAACCTAAAGGGAAAGACCTAGCACCAAATCCAATTTGCCATCTGATCTAACTTCTGGAGGCAGTCAAAATGAGCCTTAGAATTCTTCCCTACCTTATTCCTGTGCTGAGATACAGGCTGCTCCAACCTGCTGTAAAATGCTTGATTTCGAGAGTGAGCGAAACTAATGAAAACATTGTTGGGGTAAAACCTAAAGGGAAAGACCTAGCACCAAATACAATTTGCCATCTGATCTAACTTCTGGAGGCAGTCAAAATGAGCCTTAGAATTCTTCCCTACCTTATTCCTGTGCTGAGATACAGGCTGCTCCAACCTGCTGTAAAATGCTTGAGTTCGAGAGTGAGCGAAACTAATGAAAACATTGTTGGGGTAAAACCTAAAGGGAAAGACCTAGCACCAAATCCAATTTGCCATCTGATCTAACTTCTGGAGGCAGTCAAAATGAGCCTTAGAATTCTTCCCTACCTTATTCCTGTGCTGAGATACAGGCTGCTCCAACCTGCTGTAAAATGCTTGATTTCGAGAGTGAGCGAAACTAATGAAAACATTGTTGGGGTAAAACCTAAAGGGACAGACCTAGCACCAAATCCAATTTGCCATCTGATCTAACTTCTGGAGGCAGTCAAAATGAGCCTTAGAATTCTTCCCTACCTTATTCCTGTGCTGAGATACAGGCTGCTCCAACCTGCTGTAAAATGCTTGAGTTCGAGAGTGAGCGAAACTAATGAAAACATTGTTGGGGTAAAACCTAAAGGGAAAGACCTAGCACCAAATCCAATTTGCCATCTGATCTAACTTCTGGAGGCAGTCAAAATGATCCTTAGAATTCTTCCCTACCTTATTCCTGTGCTGAGATACAGGCTGCTCCAACCTGCTGTAAAATGCTTGATTTCGAGAGTGAGCGAAACTAATGAAAACATTGTTGGGGTAAAACCTAAAGGGAAAGACCTAGCACCAAATCCAATTTGCCATCTGATCTAACTTCTGGAGGCAGTCAAAATGAGCCTTAGAATTCTTCCCTACCTTATTCCTGTGCTGAGATACAGGCTGCTCCAACCTGCTGTAAAATGCTTGAGTTCGAGAGTGAGCGAAACTAATGAAAACATTGTTGGGGTAAAACCTAAAGGGACAGACCTAGCACCAAATCCAATTTGCCATCTGATCTAACTTCTGGAGGCAGTCAAAATGAGCCTTAGAATTCTTCCCTACCTTATTCCTGTGCTGAGATACAGGCTGCTCCAACCTGCTGTAAAATGCTTGATTTCGAGAGTGAGCGAAACTAATGAAAACATTGTTGGGGTAAAACCTAAAGGGAAAGACCTAGCACCAAATCCAATTTGCCATCTGATCTAACTTCTGGAGGCAGTCAAAATGAGCCTTAGAATTCTTCCCTACCTTATTCCTGTGCTGAGATACAGGCTGCTCCAACCTGCTGTAAAATGCTTGATTTCGAGAGTGAGCGAAACTAATGAAAACATTGTTGGGGTAAAACCTAAAGGGAAAGACCTAGCACCAAATCCAATTTGCCATCTGATCTAACTTCTGGAGGCAGTCAAAATGAGCCTTAGAATTCTTCCCTACCTTATTCCTGTGCTGAGATACAGGCTGCTCCAACCTCCTGTAAAATGCTTGATTTCGAGAGTGAGCGAAACTAATGAAAACATTGTTGGGGTAAAACCTAAAGGGAAAGACCTAGCACCAAATCCAATTTGCCATCTGATCTAACTTCTGGAGGCAGTCAAAATGAGCCTTAGAATTCTTCCCTACCTTATTCCTGTGCTGAGATACAGGCTGCTCCAACCTGCTGTAAAATGCTTGATTTCGAGAGTGAGCGAAACTAATGAAAACATTGTTGGGGTAAAACCTAAAGGGAAAGACCTAGCACCAAATCCAATTTGCCATCTGATCTAACTTCTGGAGGCAGTCAAAATGATCCTTAGAATTCTTCCCTACCTTATTCCTGTGCTGAGATACAGGCTGCTCCAACCTGCTGTAAAATGCTTGATTTCCAGAGTGAGCGAAACTAATGAAAACATTGTTGGGGTAAAACCTAAAGGGAAAGACCTAGCACCAAATCCAATTTGCCATCTGATCTAACTTCTGGAGGCAGTCAAAATGATCCTTAGAATTCTTCCCTACCTTATTCCTGTGCTGAGATACAGGCTGCTCCAACCTGCTGTAAAATGCTTGAGTTCGAGAGTGAGCGAAACTAATGAAAACATTGTTGGGGTAAAACCTAAAGGGAAAGACCTAGCACCAAATCCAATTTGCCATCTGATCTAACTTCTGGAGGCAGTCAAAATGAGCATTTGAATTCTTCCCTACCTTATTCCTGTGCTGAGATACAGGCTGCTCCAACCTGCTGTAAAATGCTTGATTTCGAGAGTGAGCGAAACTAATGAAAACATTGTTGGGGTAAAACCTAAAGGGAAAGACCTAGCACCAAATCCAATTTGCCATCTGATCTAACTTCTGGAGGCAGTCAAAATGATCCTTAGAATTCTTCCCTACCTTATTCCTGTGCTGAGATACAGGCTGCTCCAACCTGCTGTAAAATGCTTGATTTCCAGAGTGAGCGAAACTAATGAAAACATTGTTGGGGTAAAACCTAAAGGGAAAGACCTAGCACCAAATCCAATTTGCCATCTGATCTAACTTCTGGAGGCAGTCAAAATGAGCCTTAGAATTCTTCCCTACCTTATTCCTGTGCTGAGATACAGGCTGCTCCAACCTGCTGTAAAATGCTTGATTTCGAGAGTGAGCGAAACTAATGAAAACATTGTTGGGGTAAAACCTAAAGGGAAAGACCTAGCACCAAATCCAATTTGCCATCTGATCTAACTTCTGGAGGCAGTCAAAATGAGCCTTAGAATTCTTCCCTACCTTATTCCTGTGCTGAGATACAGGCTGCTCCAACCTGCTGTAAAATGCTTGAGTTCGAGAGTGAGCGAAACTAATGAAAACATTGTTGGGGTAAAACCTAAAGGGAAAGACCTAGCACCAAATCCAATTTGCCATCTGATCTAACTTCTGGAGGCAGTCAAAATGATCCTTAGAATTCTTCCCTACCTTATTCCTGTGCTGAGATACAGGCTGCTCCAACCTGCTGTAAAATGCTTGATTTCGAGAGTGAGCGAAACTAATGAAAACATTGTTGGGGTAAAACCTAAAGGGAAAGACCTAGCACCAAATCCAATTTGCCATCTGATCTAACTTCTGGAGGCAGTCAAAATGAGCATTTGAATTCTTCCCTACCTTATTCCTGTGCTGAGATACAGGCTGCTCCAACCTGCTGTAAAATGCTTGATTTCGAGAGTGAGCGAAACTAATGAAAACATTGTTGGGGTAAAACCTAAAGGGAAAGACCTAGCACCAAATCCAATTTGCCATCTGATCTAACTTCTGGAGGCAGTCAAAATGATCCTTAGAATTCTTCCCTACCTTATTCCTGTGCTGAGATACAGGCTGCTCCAACCTGCTGTAAAATGCTTGATTTTGAGAGTGAGCGAAACTAATGAAAACATTGTTGGGGTAAAACCTAAAGGGAAAGACCTAGCACCAAATCCAATTTGCCATCTGATCTAACTTCTGGAGGCAGTCAAAATGAGCATTTGAATTCTTCCCTACCTTATTCCTGTGCTGAGATACAGGCTGCTCCAACCTGCTGTAAAATGCTTGATTTTGAGAGTGAGCGAAACTAATGAAAACATTGTTGGGGTAAAACCTAAAGGGAAAGACCTAGCACCAAATCCAATTTGCCATCTGATCTAACTTCTGGAGGCAGTCAAAATGATCCTTAGAATTCTTCCCTACCTTATTCCTGTGCTGAGATACAGGCTGCTCCAACCTGCTGTAAAATGCTTGATTTCGAGAGTGAGCGAAACTAATGAAAACATTGTTGGGGTAAAACCTAAAGGGAAAGACCTAGCACCAAATCCAATTTGCCATCTGATCTAACTTCTGGAGGCAGTCAAAATGAGCCTTTGAATTCTTCCCTACCTTATTCCTGTGCTGAGATACAGGCTGCTCCAACCTGCTGTAAAATGCTTGATTTCGAGAGTGAGCGAAACTAATGAAAACATTGTTGGGGTAAAACCTAAAGGGAAAGACCTAGCACCAAATCCAATTTGCCATCTGATCTAACTTCTGGAGGCAGTCAAAATGAGCCTTAGAATTCTTCCCTACCTTATTCCTGTGCTGAGATACAGGCTGCTCCAACCTGCTGTAAAATGCTTGATTTCGAGAGTGAGCGAAACTAATGAAAACATTGTTGGGGTAAAACCTAAAGGGAAAGACCTAGCACCAAATCCAATTTGCCATCTGATCTAACTTCTGGAGGCAGTCAAAATGAGCATTTGAATTCTTCCCTACCTTATTCCTGTGCTGAGATACAGGCTGCTCCAACCTGCTGTAAAATGCTTGATTTCGAGAGTGAGCGAAACTAATGAAAACATTGTTGGGGTAACACCTAAAGGGAAAGACCTAGCACCAAATCCAATTTGCCATCTGATCTAACTTCTGGAGGCAGTCAAAATGAGCCTTAGAATTCTTCCCTACCTTATTCCTGTGCTGAGATACAGGCTGCTCCAACCTGCTGTAAAATGCTTGATTTCGAGAGTGAGCGAAACTAATGAAAACATTGTTGGGGTAAAACCTAAAGGGAAAGACCTAGCACCAAATCCAATTTGCCATCTGATCTAACTTCTGGAGGCAGTCAAAATGAGCCTTAGAATTCTTCCCTACCTTATTCCTGTGCTGAGATACAGGCTGCTCCAACCTGCTGTAAAATGCTTGAGTTCGAGAGTGAGCGAAACTAATGAAAACATTGTTGGGGTAAAACCTAAAGGGAAAGACCTAGCACCAAATCCAATTTGCCATCTGATCTAACTTCTGGAGGCAGTCAAAATGAGCCTTAGAATTCTTCCCTACCTTATTCCTGTGCTGAGATACAGGCTGCTCCAACCTGCTGTAAAATGCTTGAGTTCGAGAGTGAGCGAAACTAATGAAAACATTGTTGGGGTAAAACCTAAAGGGAAAGACCTAGCACCAAATCCAATTTGCCATCTGATCTAACTTCTGGAGGCAGTCAAAATGATCCTTAGAATTCTTCCCTACCTTATTCCTGTGCTGAGATACAGGCTGCTCCAACCTGCTGTAAAATGCTTGAGTTCGAGAGTGAGCGAAACTAATGAAAACATTGTTGGGGTAAAACCTAAAGGGAAAGACCTAGCACCAAATCCAATTTGCCATCTGATCTAACTTCTGGAGGCAGTCAAAATGAGCATTTGAATTCTTCCCTACCTTATTCCTGTGCTGAGATACAGGCTGCTCCAACCTGCTGTAAAATGCTTGATTTCGAGAGTGAGCGAAACTAATGAAAACATTGTTGGTGTAAAACCTAAAGGGAAAGACCTAGCACCAAATCCAATTTGCCATCTGATCTAACTTCTGGAGGCAGTCAAAATGATCCTTAGAATTCTTCCCTACCTTATTCCTGTGCTGAGATACAGGCTGCTCCAACCTGCTGTAAAATGCTTGATTTCGAGAGTGAGCGAAACTAATGAAAACATTGTTGGGGTAAAACCTAAAGGGAAAGACCTAGCACCAAATCCAATTTGCCATCTGATCTAACTTCTGGAGGCAGTCAAAATGATCCTTAGAATTCTTCCCTACCTTATTCCTGTGCTGAGATACAGGCTGCTCCAACCTGCTGTAAAATGCTTGATTTCGAGAGTGAGCGAAACTAATGAAAACATTGTTGGGGTAAAACCTAAAGGGAAAGACCTAGCACCAAATCCAATTTGCCATCTGATCTAACTTCTGGAGGCAGTCAAAATGAGCCTTAGAATTCTTCCCTACCTTATTCCTGTGCTGAGATACAGGCTGCTCCAACCTGCTGTAAAATGCTTGATTTCGAGAGTGAGCAAAACTAATGAAAACATTGTTGGGGTAAAACCTAAAGGGAAAGACCTAGCACCAAATCCAATTTGCCATCTGATCTAACTTCTGGAGGCAGTCAAAATGAGCCTTAGAATTCTTCCCTACCTTATTCCTGTGCTGAGATACAGGCTGCTCCAACCTGCTGTAAAATGCTTGATTTCGAAAGTGAGCGAAACTAATGAAAACATTGTTGGGGTAAAACCTAAAGGGAAAGACCTAGCACCAAATCCAATTTGCCATCTGATCTAACTTCTGGAGGCAGTCAAAATGAGCATTTGAATTCTTCCCTACCTTATTCCTGTGCTGAGATACAGGCTGCTCCAACCTGCTGTAAAATGCTTGATTTCGAGAGTGAGCGAAACTAATGAAAACATTGTTGGGGTAAAACCTAAAGGGAAAGACCTAGCACCAAATACAATTTGCCATCTGATCTAACTTCTGGAGGCAGTCAAAATGAGCCTTAGAATTCTTCCCTACCTTATTCCTGTGCTGAGATACAGGCTGCTCCAACCTGCTGTAAAATGCTTGATTTCGAGAGTGAGTGAAACTAATGAAAACATTGTTGGGGTAAAACCTAAAGGGAAAGACCTAGCACCAAATCCAATTTGCCATCTGATCTAACTTCTGGAGGCAGTCAAAATGAGCCTTAGAATTCTTCCCTACCTTATTCCTGTGCTGAGATACAGGCTGCTCCAACCTGCTGTAAAATGCTTGATTTTCGAGAGTGAGCGAAACTAATGAAAACATTGTTGGGGTAAAACCTAAAGGGAAAGACCTAGCACCAAATCCAATTTGCCATCTGATCTAACTTCTGGAGGCAGGTCAAAATGAGCCTTAGAATTCTTCCCTACCTTATTCCTGTGCTGAGATACAGGCTGCTCCAACCTGCTGTAAAATGCTTGATTTCGAGAGTGAGCGAAACTAATGAAAACATTGTTGGGGTAAAACCTAAAGGGAAAGACCTAGCACCAAATCCAATTTGCCATCTGATCTAACTTCTGGAGGCAGTCAAAATGAGCCTTAGAATTCTTCCCTACCTTATTCCTGTGCTGAGATACAGGCTGCTCCAACCTGCTGTAAAATGCTTGAGTTCGAGAGTGAGCGAAACTAATGAAAACATTGTTGGGGTAAAACCTAAAGGGAAAGACCTAGCACCAAATCCAATTTGCCATCTGATCTAACTTCTGGAGGCAGTCAAAATGAGCCTTAGAATTCTTCCCTACCTTATTCCTGTGCTGAGATACAGGCTGCTCCAACCTGCTGTAAAATGCTTGAGTTCGAGAGTGAGCGAAACTAATGAAAACATTGTTGGGGTAAAACCTAAAGGGAAAGACCTAGCACCAAATCCAATTTGCCATCTGATCTAACTTCTGGAGGCAGTCAAAATGAGCCTTAGAATTCTTCCCTACCTTATTCCTGTGCTGAGATACAGGCTGCTCCAACCTGCTGTAAAATGCTTGAGTTCGAGAGTGAGCGAAACTAATGAAAACATTGTTGGGGTAAAACCTAAAGGGAAAGACCTAGCACCAAATCCAATTTGCCATCTGATCTAACTTCTGGAGGCAGTCAAAATGATCCTTAGAATTCTTCCCTACCTTATTCCTGTGCTGAGATACAGGCTGCTCCAACCTGCTGTAAAATGCTTGAGTTCGAGAGTGAGCGAAACTAATGAAAACATTGTTGGGGTAAAACCTAAAGGGAAAGACCTAGCACCAAATCCAATTTGCCATCTGATCTAACTTCTGGAGGCAGTCAAAATGAGCATTTGAATTCTTCCCTACCTTATTCCTGTGCTGAGATACAGGCTGCTCCAACCTGCTGTAAAATGCTTGATTTCGAGAGTGAGCGAAACTAATGAAAACATTGTTGGTGTAAAACCTAAAGGGAAAGACCTAGCACCAAATCCAATTTGCCATCTGATCTAACTTCTGGAGGCAGTCAAAATGATCCTTAGAATTCTTCCCTACCTTATTCCTGTGCTGAGATACAGGCTGCTCCAACCTGCTGTAAAATGCTTGATTTCGAGAGTGAGCGAAACTAATGAAAACATTGTTGGGGTAAAACCTAAAGGGAAAGACCTAGCACCAAATCCAATTTGCCATCTGATCTAACTTCTGGAGGCAGTCAAAATGATCCTTAGAATTCTTCCCTACCTTATTCCTGTGCTGAGATACAGGCTGCTCCAACCTGCTGTAAAATGCTTGATTTCGAGAGTGAGCGAAACTAATGAAAACATTGTTGGGGTAAAACCTAAAGGGAAAGACCTAGCACCAAATCCAATTTGCCATCTGATCTAACTTCTGGAGGCAGTCAAAATGAGCCTTAGAATT
>NW_027145187.1:0-26638 GCF_026170545.1 Melanerpes formicivorus | reverse complement strand
GACAGGGCTGGGGATGGGGCTGGGGCCGGGGCTGGGCCAGGGCTGGGGGCAAGTCTGGGTCTGGGGCAGGGCTGGGGATGGGGCTGGGGCCGGGGCTGGGCTGGTGCTGGGACAAGTCTGAGTCTGGGGCAGGGCTGGGGCAGGGCTGGGGATGGGGCTGGGGCTGGGGTTGGGCCGGGGCTGGGGTCAGGGCTGGGGCCGGGGCTGGGGGCCGGGGCTGGGGCTGAGGGCAGGGCTGGGACTGGGCTGGGGCCCTGGCTGGGGCTGGGCTGGTGCTGGGGCTGGGGCTGGGGCAGGGCTGGAGCAGGGGTTGGGGCCTGGGCCAGGGCTGGGCAGGGTCTTGGGGCTGGGCTGGGGCTGAGTTTGGGCTGGGCCGGATCTGGGACTGGGGCTGGGGTCAGGGCTGGGGTAGGGCTGGGGCTGGGCAGGGGCTGGGGCTGGGAGCAGGGCTGGGGCTGGGGTAGGGGCTGGGGCTGGGCCTAAGGCCGGGGCTGGTGTCTGGGCTAGGGCTGGGTCAGGGCTGCGGCAGGTCTGGAGGCTCAGCTGGGGCAGGGGCCCGGGCTGGGGCAGGGCTAGGGCAGGGCGGGGACTGGAGTGGGGGCTGGGGCTGGGGCAGGGCTGGGGTAGGGCTGGGACCAGGGCTGGGCTGGGGCTGAGCTTGGGCTGGACCAAAGCTGGGTCCGAGGCTGGGGCCCAGACCGGGGCTGGGCGGGGGGCTGAGCTGGGGTTGGCGTTTGGGTGGGGCTGGGCTGGGGGCTGGGCTGGGGTCGGGGCAGGGCTGGGGAAGGGTTTGGGGCAGGGTTGGAGCTGGGGCCGGGGCTGAGACAGGGCTGGGGCTGGGCTGGGGCCGGGGCTGGGGCGGGGCTGGGGCCAGGGCCAGGGATGAGGTGGGGCTGGGGCTGGGCTGTGGGCAGGGCTGGGCAAGGGTTTGGGCAGGGCTAGGACTGGGGCAGGGCTGGTGCTGGGCTGGGACAGGACTGGGGATGGGTCTGGGGCCGGAGCTGGGGCCGGGACTGGGGAAGGGCTGGGGCTGGGCTGGGGCCAGGGCTGGGGCAGGGCTGGGGATGGGGCTGGGGCCGGGTCTGGGCCAGGGCTGGGGCAAGTCTGGGTCTGGGGCAGGGCTGGGGATGGGGCTGGGGCCAGGGGCTGGGCCAGTGCTGGGACAAGTCTGCGTCTGGGGCAGGGCTGGGGCAGGGCTGGGGATGGGGCTGGGGCTGGGGTTGGGCTGGGGCTGGGGTCAGGGCTGGGGCCGGGGCTGTGGGCCGGGGCTGGGGCTGAGGGCAGGGCTGGGACTGGGCTGGGGCCCGGGCTGGGGCAGGGCTGGGGCAGGGCTGGGGCTGGGGCAGGGCTGGAGCCGGGGTTGGGGCCCGGGCCAGGGCTGGGCAGGGCTGGGGCTGGGCTGGAGCTGGGGGTGGGGCTGGGGTCAGGGCTGGGTCAGGGCTGGGGCTGGTGTAGGGGCTGGAGCCGGGGCCTATGGCCGGGGCTGGTGTCTGGGCTAGGGCTGGGTCAGGGCTGGAGCAGGTCTGAAGGCTCAGTTGGGGTCAGGGCTGGGGCTGGGGCAGTGCTAGGGCAGGGCTGGGGCTGGAGTGGGGCTGGGGCTGGGGCAGGGCTGGGACTGGGCTGGGGCCGGGGCTGGGCAGGGTCTTGTTGCTGGGCTGGGGCAGAGCTTGGGCTGCGCCGGAGCTGGGGCCGGGGCTGGGCAGGGCTGGGGCTGGGCTGGGGCCGGGGCTGGGGCTGGGGCAGGGCTGAAGCCGGGGCTGGGGCCTGGGCCAGGGCTAGGCAGGGTCTTGGGGCTGGTCTGGGGCTGAGTTTGGGCTGGGCCGGAGCTGGGGCTGGAGTCAGGGCTGGGGCAGGGCTGGGGCTGGGCAGGGGCTGGGGCTGGGAGCAGGGCTGGGGCTGGGGTAGGGGCTGGGCCTAAGGCCGGGGCTGGTGTCTGGGCTAGGGCTGGGTCAGGGCTGCGGCAGGTCTGGAGGCTCAGCTGGGGCAGGGGCCCGGGCTGGGGCAGGGCTAGGGCAGGGCGGGGACTGGAGTGGGGCTGGGGCTGGGGCAGGGCTGGGGTAGGGCTGGGACCAGGGCTGGGCTGCGGCTGAGCTTGGGCTGGACCGAAGCTGGGTCCGAGGCTGGGGCCCAGACCGGGGCTGGGCGGGGGCTGAGCTGGGGTTGGCGTTTGGGTGGGGGCTGGGCTGGGGGCTGGGCTGGGGTCGGGGCAGGGCTGGGGAAGGGTTTGGGGCAGGGTTGGAGCTGGGGCCGGGGCTTGAGACAGGGCTGGGGCTGGGCTGGGGCCGGGGCTGGGGCTGGGGCTGGGGCCAGGGCCAGGGATGAGGTGGGGCTTGGGCTGGGCTGTGGGCAGGGCTGGGCAAGGGTTTGGGCCAGGGCTAGGACTGGGGCAGGGCTGGTGCTGGGCTGGGACAGGACTGGGGATGGGTCTGGGGCCGGAGCTGGGGCCGGGACTGGGGAAGGGCTGGGGCTGGGCTGGGGCCAGGGCTGGGGGCAGGGCTGGGGATGGGGCTGGGGCCGGGTCTGGGCCAGGGCTGGGGCAAGTCTGGGTCTGGGGCAGGGCTGGGGATGGGGCTGGGGCCAGGGCTGGGCCAGTGCTGGGACAAGTCTGCGTCTGGGGGCAGGGCTGGGGCAGGGCTGGGGATGGGGCTGGGGCTGGGGTTGGGCTGGGGCTGGGGTCAGGGCTGGGGCCGGGGCTGGGGGCCGGGGCTGGGGCTGAGGGCAGGGCTGGGACTGGGCTGGGGCCCGGGCTGGGGCAGGCTGGGGCAGGGCTGGGGCTGGGGCAGGGCTGGAGCCGGGGTTGGGGCCCGGGCCAGGGCTGGGCAGGGTCTTGGGGCTGGGCTGGGGCTGAGTTTGGGCTGGGCCGGATCTGGGACTGGGGCTGGGGTCAGGGCTGGGACTGGGCTGGGGTTGGGCTGGGAAGGGATGGGGCTGGGTCCGGGGCTGGGCTGGGGCTGAGCTGGGGGCAGGGCTCGGCTGGGGTAGGGCTGCGGCCAGGGCAGGTGCTGGGGCTGAGGGCAGGGCTGCGGCCCATGCTGGTGCTGTGCTGGTGGTGGGCCTGGGGAGGGCTGGGGCTGGGTCCGGGGCTGGGGTCAGGGCTGGGTCCGGGGCTGGAGGACGGGGCTGGGGCTGAGGGCAGGGCTGGGGCTGGGCTGGGGCACGGGCAGGGGCAGGGCTGGGGCTGGGCTGGGGCTGGGCTGGGGTCTGGGCTGAGATGGGGCTGGGGCAGGGCTGGCGCTGGGCTGGGGCTGGGGCTGGGGCAGGGCTGGGGCCCGGGCAGGGGCAGGGCTGGGGCTGGGCTGGAGCCAGGGCTGGGTCGGGGGCTGGGGCTGGGGCCAGGGCCGAGGTGGGGCTGGGGCTGGGCTGGGGCCGGGGCTGGAGCAGGGTCTTGGGGCTGGGCTGGCGCTGAGCTTCGGCTGGGCCGGAGCTTGGGCGGGGCTAGGGCAGGGCTGGGGCTGGGCTGGCGCTGGGCTGGGGGCTGGGCTGAGATGGGGCTGGGGCAGGGCTGGAACGGCGCTGGGGCAGGGCTGGGGCAGGGCTTGGGTCAGGGCTGGGGCCGGGGCTGGGGGCCGGGGCTGGGGCTGAGGGCAGGGCTGGGGCCCGGGCTGGGGCAGGGCTGGGGCAGGGGCTGTTGCTGGGCTGGGGCCGGGGCTGGGCCGGGGCTGGGGCTGGGGCCAGGGCTGAGGTGGGGCTGGGGCTGGGATGGGGCATGGCAGGGCCGGGGATGGGGCAGGGCTGGGGGTGGGGTAGGGCTGGTGCTGGGCTGGGGCCGGGGCTGGAGCAGGGTCTTGGGGCTGGGCTGGGGCTGAGCTTTGGCTGGGCCGGAGCTTGGGCCGGGGCTAGGGCAGGGCTGGGGCTGGGCTGGGGCTGGGCTGGGGCCTGGGCTGAGATGGGGCTGGGGCAGGGTTGGGGCTAGGCTGGGGCAGGGCTGGGGTTGGGCCGGGGCTGGGGTCAGGGCTGGGGCCGGGGCTGGGGGCCGGGGCTGGGGCTGAGGGCAGGGCTGGGACTGGGCTGGGACCCGGGCTGGGGCAGGGTTGGGGCAGGGCTGGGGCTGGGCTGGGGCCCTGGCTGGGGCTAGGCTGGGGCCGGGGCTGGGGCTGGGCAGGGTCTTGGGGTGGGCTGAGGCTGAATTTGGGCTGGGCAGGAGCTGGGACTGGGGCTGGGGTCAGGGCTGGCTCAGGGATGGGGCTGGGCAGGGGCTCGGCTGGGGCTGGGATGGGGCTCGGGGCTGGGGCCGGGGCTGGGCTGAGGCTGGGGGCTGCGGCTTGGGCAGTGCTGGGGCAGGGCTGGGGCCGGGGCTGGGGCCTGGGCCAGGGCTGGGCAGGGTCTTGGGGTGGGCTGAGGCTGAATTTGGGCTGGGCAGGAGCTGGGACTGGGGCTGGGGTCAGGGCTGGCTCAGGGATGGGGCTGGGCAGGGGCTCGGCTGGGGCTGGGATGGGGCTCGGGGCTGGGGCCGGGGCTGGGCTGAGGCTGGGGGCTGCGGCTTGGGCAGTGCTGGGGCAGGGCTGGGGCCGGGGCTGGGGCCTGGGCTGGGCTGGGGCTGGGGGCTGGGGCTAGGCCTGAGAGCAGGGCTGGGGCTGGGGGCCGGGGCTGGGGCTGAGGGCAGGGCTGGGGCTGGGCTGGGGCCTGAGCTGGGGTAGGGCTTTGGCAGGGCTGGGGATGGGCCTGGGGCCAGGGCTGGGCCGGGGCTGGGTTTTGGGTGGGGCTGGGCTGGGGGCCGGGCTGGGGCTGGGGCCGGGGCTGCGCTGGGGTTAGGGCTGGGGCTGTGCTGGTGCTGTGCTGTGCTGGGGGTGGGCAGGTGAGGGATGGGGCTGGGTCCGGGGCTGGGCTGGGGATCGGGTTGGGCTGGGGCTTGGGCCGGGGCTGAGATCAGGGCTGGGGCCGGGGCTGGGGGACAGGGCTGGGGCTGAGGGCAGGGCTGGGGCTGGGCTGGGGCCCGGGCTGGGGCAGGGCTGGGGCAGGGCTGGGACTGAGCTTTGGCTGGGCCGGAGATGGGGCCGGGGCTGGGGCGGGGCTGGGGCCAGGGCCAGGGATGAGGTGGGGCTGGGGCTGGGCTGTGGGCAGGACTGGGGATGGGTCTGGGGCCGGAGCTGGGGCCGGGACTGGGGAAGGGCTGGGGCTGGGCTGGGGCCAGGGCTGGGGCAGGGCTGGGGATGGGGCTGGGGCCGGGTCTGGGCCAGGGCTGGGGCAAGTCTGGGTCTGGGGCAGGGCTGGGGATGGGGCTGGGGCCGGGTCTGGGCCAGGGCTGGGGCAAGTCTGGGTCTGGGGCAGGGCTGGGGATGGGGCTGGGGCCAGGGCTGGGCCAGTGCTGGGACAAGTCTGCGTCTGGGTCAGGGCTGGGGCCGGGGCTGTGGGCCGGGGCTGGGGCTGAGGGCAGGGCTGGAACTGGGCTGGGGCCCGGGCTGGGGCAGGGCTGGGGCAGGGCTGGGGCTGGGGCAGGGCTGGAGCCGGGGTTGGGGCCTGGGCCAGGGCTGGGCAGGGTCTTGGGGCTGGGCTGGGGCTGAGTTTGGGCTGGGCCGGATCTGGGACTGGGGCTGGGGTCAGGGCTGGGGTAGGGCTGGGGCTGGGCAGGGGCTCGGCTGGGGATGGGGCTGGGGCCGGGGCTGGGACTGGGCTGGGGTTGGGCTGGGAAGGGATGGGGCTGGGTCCGGGGCTGGGCTGGGGCTGAGCTGGGGGCAGGGCTCGGCTGGGGTAGGGCTGCGGCCAGGGCAGGTGCTGGGGCTGAGGGCAGGGCTGCGGCCCATGCTGGTGCTGTGCTGGTGGTGGGCTGGGGAGGGCTGGGGCTGGGTCCGGGGCTGGGGTCAGGGCTGGGTCCGGGGCTGGAGGACGGGGCTGGGGCTGAGGGCAGGGCTGGGGCTGGGCTGGGGCCCGGGCAGGGGCAGGGCTGGGGCTGGGCTGGGGCTGGGCTGGGGTCTGGGCTGAGATGGGGCTGGGGCTGGGCTGGGGTCTGGGCTGAGATGGGGCTGGGGCAGGGCTGGCGCTGGGCTGGGGCTGGGGCTGGGGCAGGGCTGGGGCCCGGGCAGGGGCAGGGCTGGGGCTGGGCTGGAGCCAGGGCTGGGTCGGGGCTGGGGCTGGGGCCAGGGCCGAGGTGGGGCTGGGGCTGGGCTGGGGCCGGGGCTGGAGCAGGGTCTTGGGGCTGGGCTGGCGCTGAGCTTCCGCTGGGCCGGAGCTTGGGCCGGGGCTAGGGCAGGGCTGGGGCTGGGCTGGGGCTGGGCTGGGGGCTGGGCTGAGATGGGGCTGGGGCAGGGCTGGGGCTGGGCTGGGGCCGGGGCTGGGGCAGGGCTGGGGCAGGGCTGGGGCTGGGCTGGGGCTGGGCTGGGGCCTGGGCTGAGATGGGGCTGGGGCAGGGCTGGAACGGCGCTGGGGCAGGGCTGGGGCAGGGCTTGGGCAGGGCTGGGGCTGGGCTGAGGCCGGAGCTGGGGCAGGGCTGGGGCAGGGCTGGGGCTGGGCTGGGGCTGGGGCTGGGGCTGGGGCAGGGCTGGAGCCGGGGCTGGGGCCCGGGCCAGGGCTGGGCAGGGTCTTGGGGCTGGTCTGGGGCTGACTTTGGGCTGGGCCGGAGCTGGGGCTGGGGCTGGGGTCAGGGCTGGGGCAGGGCTGGGGCTGGGGCTGGGTCAGGGCTGGGGCAGGGCTGGGGCTGGGGCTGGGCAGGGTCTTGTTGCTGGGCTGGGGCAGAGCTTGGGCTGGGCCAGAGCTGGGGCCGGGGCTGAGGCAGGGCTGGGGCTGGGCTGGGGCTGGGCTGGGGCCGAGGCTGGGGCAGGGCTGGGGCTGGGCCGGAGCTGGGACTGGGGTTGGGCTGGGGCTAGGGCTGGGGCTGTGCTGGTGCTGTGCTGGAGCTGGGATGGGGTGGGCTGGGGCTGGGGGATGGGCTGGGGCAGGGCTGGGGCTGGGCAGGGGCTGGGCTGGGGCCGGGGCTGGGGCCGGGTCTGCGGCCAGGGCTGGGGCAGGGCTGGGGCAGGGCTAGGGCAGGGCGGGGGCTGGAGTGGGGCTGGACCGAAGCTGGGTCCGGGGCTGGGGCCCAGACCGGGGCTGGGCGGGGGCTGAGCTGGGGTTGGCATTTGGGTGGGGCTGGGCTGGGGGCTGGGCTGTGGCTGGGGCAGGGCTGGGGCTGGGCTGGGGCCGGGACTGGGGCAGGGCTGGGTCAGGGCTGGGGCTGGGCTGGGGCCGGGGCTGGGGCTGGGGCAGGGCTGGAGCCGGGGCTGGGGCCCGGGCCAGGGCTGGGCAGGGTCTTGGGGCTGGTCTGGGGCTGACTTTGGGCTGGGCCGGAGCTGGGGCTGGGGCTGGGGTCAGGGCTGGGGCAGGGCTGGGGCTGGGCTGGGGCAGGGGCTGGGGCAGGGCTGGGGCAGGGCTGGAGCTGGGCTGGGGCTGGGGCTGGGTCAGGGCTGGGGCTGGGCTAGGGCCGGGGCTGGGCAGGGTCTTGTTGCTGGGCTGGGGCAGAGATTGGGCTGTGCCGGAGCTGGGGCCAGGGCTGAGCTGGGGGCAGGGCTGGGGCTGGGGGCAGGGCTGGAGCCAGGGCTGGGGCCCAGAGCGGGGCTGGGCAGGGGCTGAGGCAGGGCTGGAGCTGGGCTGGGGCTGGGGAGGGGCTGGGTTGGGGCAGGGCTGGGGCAGGGCTGGGGCAGGGCTGGGGCTGGGCTGGGGATGGAGCAGGGGCTGGGGCTGGGGCAGGGCTGGGGCAGGGCCGGGGCCGGGGCTGGGGCAGGGCTGGGGCTGGGCTGGGGCCGGGGCTGGGGCAGGGCTGGGGCAGGGCTGGGGCTGGGCTGGGGCTGGGGGCAGGGCTGGAGCCAGGGCTGGGGCCCAGACCGGGGCTGGGCAGGGGCTGAGCTGGGGCTGGGGTTTGGCTAGGGGTGGGCTGGGGGATGGGCTGGGGATGGGGCAGGGCTGGGGAAGGGAATGGGGCAGGGCTGGAGCCGGGGCTG
The DNA here is from genome assembly GCF_026170545.1 of Melanerpes formicivorus. Taxonomy (NCBI): domain Eukaryota; kingdom Metazoa; phylum Chordata; class Aves; order Piciformes; family Picidae; genus Melanerpes; species Melanerpes formicivorus. Next base: position 18,728 of record NW_027145187.1, on the reverse strand, counting down.
GGACTGGAGTTGGGCTGGGGGTAGGGCTGGGGCTGTGCTGGTGCTGTGCTGGAGCTGGGATGGGGTGGGCTGGGGCTGGGGGATGGGCTGGGGCAGGGCTGGGGCTGGGCAGGGGCTGGGCTGGGGCCAGGGAAGGGGCCAGGTCTGCGGCCAGGGCTGGGCTGGGGCTGGGGCTGGGCTGGGGATGGGGCTGCGGCCGGGGCTGGGGCAGGGCTGGGGCAGGGCTAGGGCAGGGCAGGGGCTGGAGTGGGGCTGGGCCTGGGGCAGGGCTGGGGTAGGGCTGGGACCAGGGCTGGGCTGGGGCTGAGCTTGGGCTGGACCGAAGCTGGGTCCGGGGCTGGGGCCCAGACCGGGGCTGGGCGGGGGCTGAGCTGGGGTTGGCGTTTGGGTGGGGCTGGGCTGGGGGCTGGGCTGTGGCTGGGGCAGGGCTGGGGCTGGGCTGGGGCAGGGCTGGGGCAGGGCTGGAGCCGGGGCTGGGGCCCTGGCCAGGGCTGGGCAGGGTCTTGGGGCTGGTCTGGGGCTGACTTTGGGCTGGGCCGGAGCTGGGGCTGGGGCTGGGGTCAGGGCTGGGGCAGGGCTGGGGCAGGGCTCGGGCCGGGTCTGCGGCCAGGGCTGGGGCAGGGCTGGGGCTGGGCTGGGGATGGGGCAGGGGCTGGGGCTGGGGCAGGGCTGGGGCAGGGCCGGGGCCCGGGCTGGGGCAGGGCTGGGGCAGGGCTGGGGCCGGGGCTGGGGCAGGGCTGGGGCAGGGCTGGGGCTGGGCTGTGGCCGGAGCTGGGGCAGGGCTGGGGCAGGGCTGGGGCAGGGCCGGGGCCCGGGCTGGGGCAGGGCTGGGGCAGGGCTGGGGCCGGGGCTGGGGCAGGGCTGGGGCAGGGCTGGGGCTGGGCTGGGGCCGGAGCTGGGGCAGGGCTGGGGCAGGGCTGGGGCTGGGCTGGGGCTGGGGCTGGGGCTGGGGCAGGGCTGGAACCGGGGCTGGGGCCCGGGCCAGGGCTGGGCAGGGTCTTGGGGCTGGTCTGGGGCTGACTTTGGGCTGGGCTGGAGCTGGGGCTGGGGCTGGGGTCAGGTCTGGGTCAGGGCTGGGGCTGGGCTTGGGCAGGGGCTGGGGCAGGGCTGGGGCAGGGCTGGAGCTGGGCTGGTGCCAGGGCTGGGGCAGGGCTGGGGCTGGGCTGGGGCCGGGGCTGGGCAGGGTCTTGTTGCTGGGCCGGGGCAGAGCTTGGGCTGGGCCGGAGCTGGGGCTGGGGCTGGGGTCAGGGCTGGGTCAGGGCTGGGGCTGGGGTAGGGGCTGGAGCCGGGCCTATGGCCGGGGCTGGTGTCTGGGCTAGGGCTGGGTCAGGGCTGGAGCAGGTCTGGAGGCTCAGCTGGGGCTGGGGCCCGGGCTGGGGCAGTGCTAGGGCAGGGCTGGGGCTGGAGTGGGGCTGGGGCTGGGGCAGGCCTGGGGCTGGGCTGGGGCCGGGGCTGGGCAGGGTCTTGTTGCTGGGCTGGGGCAGAGCTGGGGCTGGGCCGGAGCTGGGGCCGGGGCTGAGGCAGGGCTGTGGCTGGTGTGGGGCTGGGCTGGGGCCAGGGCTGGGGCAGGGCTGGGGCTGGGCTGGAGCTGGGGGTGGGGCTGGGGTCAGGGCTGGGTCAGGGCTGGGGCTGGGGTAGGGGCTGGAGCCGGGCCTATGGCCGGGGCTGGTGTCTGGGCTAGGGCTGGGTCAGGGCTGGAGCAGGTCTGAAGGCTCAGTTGGGGTCAGGGCTGGGGCTGGGGCAGTGCTAGGGCAGGGCTGGGGCTGGAGTGGGGCTGGGGCAGGGGCAGGGCTGGGACTGGGCTGGGGCCGGGGCTGGGCAGGGTCTTGTTGCTGGGCTGGGGCAGAGCTTGGGCTGCGCCGGAGCTGGGGCCGGGGCTGGGCAGGGCTGGGGCTGGGCTGGGGCCGGGGCTGGGGCTGGGGCAGGGCTAGGCAGGGTCTTGGGGCTGGTCTGGGACTGAGTTTGGGCTGGGCCGGAGCTGGGGCTGGGGTCAGGGCTGGGGCAGGGCTGGGGCTGGGCAGGGGCCGGGGCTGGGGCGGGGCTGGGGCCAGGGCCAGGGATGAGGTGGGGCTGGGGCTGGGCTGTGGGCAGGGCTGGGCAAGGGTTTGGGCAGGGCTAGGACTGGGGCAGGGCTGGTGCTGGGCTGGGACAGGACTGGGGATGGGTCTGGGGCCGGAGCTGGGGCCGGGACTGGGGAAGGGCTGGGGCTGGGCTGGGGCCAGGGCTGGGGCAGGGCTGGGGATGGGGCTGGGGCCGGGTCTGGGCCAGGGCTGGGGCAAGTCTGGGTCTGGGGCAGGGCTGGGGATGGGGCTGGGGCCAGGGCTGGGCCAGTGCTGGGACAAGTCTGCGTCTGGGGCAGGGCTGGGGCAGGGCTGGGGATGGGGCTGGGGCTGGGGTTGGGCTGGGGCTGGGGTCAGGGCTGGGGCCGGGGCTGGGGGCCGGGGCTGGGGCTGAGGGCAGGGCTGGGACTGGGCTGGGGCCCGGGCTGGGGCAGGGCTGGGGCAGGGCTGGGGCTGGGGCAGGGCTGGAGCCGGGGTTGGGGCCCGGGCCAGGGCTGGGCAGGGTCTTGGGGCTGGGCTGGGGCTGAGTTTGGGCTGGGCCGGATCTGGGACTGGGGCTGGGGTCAGGGCTGGGACTGGGCTGGGGTTGGGCTGGGAAGGGATGGGGCTGGGTCCGGGGCTGGGCTGGGGCTGAGCTGGGGGCAGGGCTCGGCTGGGGTAGGGCTGCGGCCAGGGCAGGTGCTGGGGCTGAGGGCAGGGCTGCGGCCCATGCTGGTGCTGTGCTGGTGGTGGGCTGGGGAGGGCTGGGGCTGGGTCCGGGGCTGGGGTCAGGGCTGGGTCCGGGGCTGGAGGACGGGGCTGGGGCTGAGATGGGGCTGGGGCAGGGCTGGCGCTGGGCTGGGGCTGGGGCTGGGGCAGGGCTGGGGCCCGGGCAGGGGCAGGGCTGGGGCTGGGCTGGAGCCAGGGCTGGGTCGGGGCTGGGGCTGGGGCCAGGGCCGAGGTGGGGCTGGGGCTGGGCTGGGGCCGGGGCTGGAGCAGGGTCTTGGGGCTGGGCTGGCGCTGAGCTTCGGCTGGGCCGGAGCTTGGGCCGGGGCTAGGGCAGGGCTGGGGCTGGGCTGGCGCTGGGCTGGGGGCTGGGCTGAGATGGGGCTGGGGCAGGGCTGGAACGGCGCTGGGGCAGGGCTGGGGCAGGGCTTGGGTCAGGGCTGGGGCCGGGGCTGGGGGCCGGGGCTGGGGCTGAGGGCAGGGCTGGGGCCCGGGCTAGGGCAGGGCTGGGGCAGGGCTGTTGCTGGGCTGGGGCCGGGGCTGGGCCGGGGCTGGGGCTGGGGCCAGGGCTGAGGTGGGGCTGGGGCTGGGATGGGGCATGGCAGGGCCGGGGATGGGGCAGGGCTGGGGGTGGGGTAGGGCTGGTGCTGGGCTGGGGCCGGGGCTGGAGCAGGGTCTTGGGGCTGGGCTGGGGCTGAGCTTCGGCTGGGCCGGAGCTTGGGCCGGGGCTAGGGCAGGGCTGGGGCTGGGCTGGGGCTGGGCTGGGGCCTGGGCTGAGATGGGGCTGGGGCAGGGTTGGGGCTAGGCTGGGGCAGGGCTGGGGTTGGGCCGGGGCTGGGGTCAGGGCTGGGGCCGGGGCTGGGGGCCGGGGCTGGGGCTGAGGGCAGTGCTGGGACTGGGCGGGGACCCGGGCTGGGGCAGGGTTGGGGCAGGGCTGGGGCTGGGCTGGGGCCCTGGCTGGGGCTAGGCTGGGGCCGGGGCTGGGGCTGGGGCAGGGCTGGAGCCGGGGTTGGGGCCTGGGCCAGGGCTGGGCAGGGTCTTGGGGCTGGGCTGGGGCTGTCTTTGGGCTGGGCTGGATCTGGGACTGGGGCTGGGCTCTGGGCAGGGCTGGGCTGGGGCTGGGTAGGGGCTCGGCTGGGGATGGGGCTGGGGCCGGGGCTGGGCCAAGGCTGGGGCAAGTCTGGGTCTGGGGCCGGGGCTGGGACTGGTCTGGGGGTGGGCTGGGGAGGGATGGGGCTGAGTCCGTGGCTGGGCTGGGGATCGGGTTGGGCTGGGGCTTGGGCTGGGGCTGGGGCTGCGGGTGGGGCTGGGGCTGAAGGCAGGGCTGGGTCTGGGCTGGGGCCAGGGCTGGGGCTGGGCTGGGGCAGTGCTGGGGCTGGGCTGGGGCCGGGGCAGGGGCAGGGCTGGGGCTGGAGTGGGGCCAGGGCTGGAGCAGGGCTGGGGCAGCGCTGGGGCTGGGCTGGGGCCAGGGCTGGGGCTGGGCTGGGGCAGTGCTGGGCCAGAGCTTGGGCTGGGGCTGGGGAAGGGCTGGGGCTGGGCTGGGGCCAGGGCTGGGGCAGGGCTGGGGCAGCGCTGGGGCTGGGCTGGGGCTGGGGCAGGGGCAGGGCTGGGGCAAGTCTGGGTGTGGGGCCAAGGCTGAGGTGGGGCTGGGGCTGGGCTGTGGGCAGGGCTGGGCTGGGGCTGGGCAGGGGCTGAGCTGGGTATGGGCTGGGGGCAGGGCTGTGGCCGGGGCTGGGTCCTGGGCTGGGATGGGGCTGGGGCCAGGCCTTGGGCTGGGCAGGGACTGAGCTGGGGCTTGGGTTGGGCTGGGGCTTGGGCTGGGGCTGGGGTCAGGTCTGGGGCCGGGGAAGGGGCAGGGCTGGGGCTGGAGTGGGGCCGGGGCTGAGACAGGGCTGGGACTGGGCTGGGGCCGGGGCGGGGCTGGGGCCAGGGCAAGGGCTGAGGTGGGGCTGGGGCTGGGCTGTTGGCAGGGCTGGGCAAGGGTTGGGGCAGGGCTAGGACTGGGGCAGGGCTGGTGCTGGGCTGGGACAGGGCTGGGGATGGGGCTGGGGCCGGGGCTGGGCCAGGGCTGGGGCAAGTCTGGGTCTGGGGCAGGGCTGGGGATGGGGCTGGGGCCGGGGCTGGGCTGGTGCTGGGACAAGTCTGAGTCTGGGGCAGGGCTGGGGCAGGGCTGGGGATGGGGCTGGGGCTGGGGTTGGGCCGGGGCTGGGGTCAGGGCTGGGGCCGGGGCTGGGGGCCGGGGCTGGGGCTGAGGGCAGGGCTGGGACTGGGCTGGGGCCCTGGCTGGGGCTGGGCTGGTGCTGGGGCTGGGGCTGGGGCAGGGCTGGAGCAGGGGTTGGGGCCTGGGCCAGGGCTGGGCAGGGTCTTGGGGCTGGGCTGGGGCTGAGTTTGGGCTGGGCCGGATCTGGGACTGGGGCTGGGGTCAGGGCTGGGGTAGGGCTGGGGCTGGGCAGGGGCTGGGGCTGGGAGCAGGGCTGGGGCTGGGGTAGGGGCTGGGGCTGGGCCTAAGGCCGGGGCTGGTGTCTGGGCTAGGGCTGGGTCAGGGCTGCGGCAGGTCTGGAGGCTCAGCTGGGGCAGGGGCCCGGGCTGGGGCAGGGCTAGGGCAGGGCGGGGACTGGAGTGGGGCTGGGGCTGGGGCAGGGCTGGGGTAGGGCTGGGACCAGGGCTGGGCTGGGGCTGAGCTTGGGCTGGACCAAAGCTGGGTCCGAGGCTGGGGCCCAGACCGGGGCTGGGCGGGGGCTGAGCTGGGGTTGGCGTTTGGGTGGGGCTGGGCTGGGGGCTGGGCTGGGGTCGGGGCAGGGCTGGGGAAGGGTTTGGGGCAGGGTTGGAGCTGGGGCCGGGGCTGAGACAGGGCTGGGGCTGGGCTGGGGCCGGGGCTGGGGCGGGGCTGGGGCCAGGGCCAGGGATGAGGTGGGGCTGGGGCTGGGCTGTGGGCAGGGCTGGGCAAGGGTTTGGGCAGGGCTAGGACTGGGGCAGGGCTGGTGCTGGGCTGGGACAGGACTGGGGATGGGTCTGGGGCCGGAGCTGGGGCCGGGACTGGGGAAGGGCTGGGGCTGGGCTGGGGCCAGGGCTGGGGCAGGGCTGGGGATGGGGCTGGGGCCGGGTCTGGGCCAGGGCTGGGGCAAGTCTGGGTCTGGGGCAGGGCTGGGGATGGGGCTGGGGCCAGGGCTGGGCCAGTGCTGGGACAAGTCTGCGTCTGGGGCAGGGCTGGGGCAGGGCTGGGGATGGGGCTGGGGCTGGGGTTGGGCTGGGGCTGGGGTCAGGGCTGGGGCCGGGGCTGTGGGCCGGGGCTGGGGCTGAGGGCAGGGCTGGGACTGGGCTGGGGCCCGGGCTGGGGCAGGGCTGGGGCAGGGCTGGGGCTGGGGCAGGGCTGGAGCCGGGGTTGGGGCCCGGGCCAGGGCTGGGCAGGGCTGGGGCTGGGCTGGAGCTGGGGGTGGGGCTGGGGTCAGGGCTGGGTCAGGGCTGGGGCTGGTGTAGGGGCTGGAGCCGGGCCTATGGCCGGGGCTGGTGTCTGGGCTAGGGCTGGGTCAGGGCTGGAGCAGGTCTGAAGGCTCAGTTGGGGTCAGGGCTGGGGCTGGGGCAGTGCTAGGGCAGGGCTGGGGCTGGAGTGGGGCTGGGGCTGGGGCAGGGCTGGGACTGGGCTGGGGCCGGGGCTGGGCAGGGTCTTGTTGCTGGGCTGGGGCAGAGCTTGGGCTGCGCCGGAGCTGGGGCCGGGGCTGGGCAGGGCTGGGGCTGGGCTGGGGCCGGGGCTGGGGCTGGGGCAGGGCTGAAGCCGGGGCTGGGGCCTGGGCCAGGGCTAGGCAGGGTCTTGGGGCTGGTCTGGGGCTGAGTTTGGGCTGGGCCGGAGCTGGGGCTGGAGTCAGGGCTGGGGCAGGGCTGGGGCTGGGCAGGGGCTGGGGCTGGGAGCAGGGCTGGGGCTGGGGTAGGGGCTGGGCCTAAGGCCGGGGCTGGTGTCTGGGCTAGGGCTGGGTCAGGGCTGCGGCAGGTCTGGAGGCTCAGCTGGGGCAGGGGCCCGGGCTGGGGCAGGGCTAGGGCAGGGCGGGGACTGGAGTGGGGCTGGGGCTGGGGCAGGGCTGGGGTAGGGCTGGGACCAGGGCTGGGCTGCGGCTGAGCTTGGGCTGGACCGAAGCTGGGTCCGAGGCTGGGGCCCAGACCGGGGCTGGGCGGGGGCTGAGCTGGGGTTGGCGTTTGGGTGGGGCTGGGCTGGGGGCTGGGCTGGGGTCGGGGCAGGGCTGGGGAAGGGTTTGGGGCAGGGTTGGAGCTGGGGCCGGGGCTGAGACAGGGCTGGGGCTGGGCTGGGGCCGGGGCTGGGGCGGGGCTGGGGCCAGGGCCAGGGATGAGGTGGGGCTTGGGCTGGGCTGTGGGCAGGGCTGGGCAAGGGTTTGGGCAGGGCTAGGACTGGGGCAGGGCTGGTGCTGGGCTGGGACAGGACTGGGGATGGGTCTGGGGCCGGAGCTGGGGCCGGGACTGGGGAAGGGCTGGGGCTGGGCTGGGGCCAGGGCTGGGGCAGGGCTGGGGATGGGGCTGGGGCCGGGTCTGGGCCAGGGCTGGGGCAAGTCTGGGTCTGGGGCAGGGCTGGGGATGGGGCTGGGGCCAGGGCTGGGCCAGTGCTGGGACAAGTCTGCGTCTGGGGCAGGGCTGGGGCAGGGCTGGGGATGGGGCTGGGGCTGGGGTTGGGCTGGGGCTGGGGTCAGGGCTGGGGCCGGGGCTGGGGGCCGGGGCTGGGGCTGAGGGCAGGGCTGGGACTGGGCTGGGGCCCGGGCTGGGGCAGGGCTGGGGCAGGGCTGGGGCTGGGGCAGGGCTGGAGCCGGGGTTGGGGCCCGGGCCAGGGCTGGGCAGGGTCTTGGGGCTGGGCTGGGGCTGAGTTTGGGCTGGGCCGGATCTGGGACTGGGGCTGGGGTCAGGGCTGGGACTGGGCTGGGGTTGGGCTGGGAAGGGATGGGGCTGGGTCTGGGGCTGGGCTGGGGCTGAGCTGGGGGCAGGGCTCGGCTGGGGTAGGGCTGCGGCCAGGGCAGGTGCTGGGGCTGAGGGCAGGGCTGCGGCCCATGCTGGTGCTGTGCTGGTGGTGGGCTGGGGAGGGCTGGGGCTGGGTCCGGGGCTGGGGTCAGGGCTGGGTCCGGGGCTGGAGGACGGGGCTGGGGCTGAGATGGGGCTGGGGCAGGGCTGGCGCTGGGCTGGGGCTGGGGCTGGGGCAGGGCTGGGGCCCGGGCAGGGGCAGGGCTGGGGCTGGGCTGGGGCACGGGCAGGGGCAGGGCTGGGGCTGGGCTGGGGCTGGGCTGGGGTCTGGGCTGAGATGGGGCTGGGGCAGGGCTGGCGCTGGGCTGGGGCTGGGGCTGGGGCAGGGCTGGGGCCCGGGCAGGGGCAGGGCTGGGGCTGGGCTGGAGCCAGGGCTGGGTCGGGGCTGGGGCTGGGGCCAGGGCCGAGGTGGGGCTGGGGCTGGGCTGGGGCCGGGGCTGGAGCAGGGTCTTGGGGCTGGGCTGGCGCTGAGCTTCGGCTGGGCCGGAGCTTGGGCCGGGGCTAGGGCAGGGCTGGGGCTGGGCTGGCGCTGGGCTGGGGGCTGGGCTGAGATGGGGCTGGGGCAGGGCTGGAACGGCGCTGGGGCAGGGCTGGGGCAGGGCTTGGGTCAGGGCTGGGGCCGGGGCTGGGGGCCGGGGCTGGGGCTGAGGGCAGGGCTGGGGCCCGGGCTGGGGCAGGGCTGGGGCAGGGCTGTTGCTGGGCTGGGGCCGGGGCTGGGCCGGGGCTGGGGCTGGGGCCAGGGCTGAGGTGGGGCTGGGGCTGGGATGGGGCATGGCAGGGCCGGGGATGGGGCAGGGCTGGGGGTGGGGTAGGGCTGGTGCTGGGCTGGGGCCGGGGCTGGAGCAGGGTCTTGGGGCTGGGCTGGGGCTGAGCTTTGGCTGGGCCGGAGCTTGGGCCGGGGGCTAGGGCAGGGCTGGGGCTGGGCTGGGGCTGGGCTGGGGCCTGGGCTGAGATGGGGCTGGGGCAGGGTTGGGGCTAGGCTGGGGCAGGGCTGGGGTTGGGCCGGGGCTGGGGTCAGGGCTGGGGCCGGGGCTGGGGGCCGGGGCTGGGGCTGAGGGCAGGGCTGGGACTGGGCTGGGACCCGGGCTGGGGCAGGGTTGGGGCAGGGCTGGGGCTGGGCTGGGGCCCTGGCTGGGGCTAGGCTGGGGCCGGGGCTGGGGGCTGGGCAGGGTCTTGGGGTGGGCTGAGGCTGAATTTGGGCTGGGCAGGAGCTGGGACTGGGGCTGGGGGTCAGGGCTGGCTCAGGGATGGGGCTGGGCAGGGGCTCGGCTGGGGCTGGGATGGGGCTCGGGGCTGGGGCCGGGGCTGGGCTGAGCCTGGGGGCTGCGGCTTGGGCAGTGCTGGGGCAGGGCTGGGGCCGGGGCTGGGGCCTGGGCCAGGGCTGGGCAGGGTCTTGGGGTGGGCTGAGGCTGAATTTGGGCTGGGCAGGAGCTGGGACTGGGGCTGGGGTCAGGGCTGGCTCAGGGATGGGGCTGGGCAGGGGCTCGGCTGGGGCTGGGATGGGGCTCGGGGCTGGGGCCGGGGCTGGGCTGAGGCTGGGGGCTGCGGCTTGGGCAGTGCTGGGGCAGGGCTGGGGCCGGGGCTGGGGCCTGGGCTGGGCTGGGGCTGGGGGCTGGGGCTAGGCCTGAGAGCAGGGCTGGGGCTGGGGGCCGGGGCTGGGGCTGAGGGCAGGGCTGGGGCTGGGCTGGGGCCTGAGCTGGGGTAGGGCTTTGGCAGGGCTGGGGATGGGCCTGGGGCCAGGGCTGGGCCGGGGCTGGGTTTTGGGTGGGGCTGGGCTGGGGGCCGGGCTGGGGCTGGGGCCGGGGCTGCGCTGGGGTTAGGGCTGGGGCTGTGCTGGTGCTGTGCTGTGCTGGGGGTGGGCAGGTGAGGGATGGGGCTGGGTCCGGGGCTGGGCTGGGGATCGGGTTGGGCTGGGGCTTGGGCCGGGGCTGAGATCAGGGCTGGGGCCGGGGCTGGGGGACAGGGCTGGGGCTGAGGGCAGGGCTGGGGCTGGGCTGGGGCCCGGGCTGGGGCAGGGCTGGGGCAGGGCTGGGACTGAGCTTTGGCTGGGCCGGAGATGGGGCCGGGGCTGGGGAAGGGCTGGGGCCGGGCGGGGGGCCAGGGCTGAGGTGGGGCTGGGGCAGGGCTGGGGCAAAGCTGGGGTCCGGGGCTGGGGGCCGGGGCTGGGGCTGGGGCAGGGCTGGGGCTGGGCCGGGGCAGGGCTGGGGTTGGGGTAGGGGTAGGGCTGGGGCTGGGCTGGTGCTGTGCTGGGGGTGGGCAGGTGAGGGATGGGGCTGGGTCCGGCGCTGGGCTGGGGATCGGGTAGGGCTGGGGCTTGGGCCGGGGCTGGGATCAGGACGGGGGCCGGGGCTGGGGGACAGGGCTGGGGCTGAGGGCAGGGCTGGGGCTGTGCTGATGCTGGTGCTGGGGCCGGGGGCTGGGCTTGGGGTAGGGCTGGGGCTGTGCTGGTGCTGTGCTGGGGGTGGGCTGGGGAGGGATGGGGCTGGGTCCAGGGCTGGGCTGGGGCTGAGCTGGGGGCAGGGTTGTGGCCGGGGCTGGGGGCTGGGCTGGGCTGGGGCCCGGGCTGGGGCAGGGGCTGAGGCAGGGCTGGGACTGAGCTTGGGCTAGGCCGAAGAAGGGGCTGGGGCTGGGGAAGGGCTGGGGCCGGGCGGGGGCCAGGGCTGAGGTGGGGCTGGGGCAGGGCTGGGGCTAAGCTGGGGGCCAGGGCTGGGGGCCGGGGCTGGGGCTGGGGCAGGGCTGGGGCTGGGCTGGTGCAGGGCTGGGGGTAGTGGCAGGGGTAGGGCTGGGGCTGGGCTGGCGCCGGGGCTGGGGGCCGGGGCTGCGCTGGGGTTAGGGCTGGGGCTGTGCTGGTGCTGTGCTGGGGGTGGGCAGGTGAGGGATGGGGCTGGGTCCGTGGCTGGGCTGGGGATCGGGTTGGGCTGGGGCTTGGGCCGGGGCTGAGATCAGGGCTGGGGCCGGGGCTGGGGGGACAGGGCTGGGGCTGGGCTGGCGCCGGGGCTGGGGGCTGGGGCTGTGCTGGGGTTAGGGCTGGGGCTGTGCTGGTGCTGTGCTGGGGGTGGGCAGGTGAGGGATGGGGCTGGGTCCGGGGGTGGGCTGGGGCTTGGCAGGGCTGGGGGTGGGCTGGGGCTGGGGCAGGGCTGGGGCAGGGCTGGGGCTGGGCTGGTGCCGGAGCTGGGGCAGGGCTGGGGCAGGGCTGGGGCAGGGCTGGGGCCAGGGCTGGGGCAGGGCTGGGGCTGGGCCGGAGCTGGGGCTGGGGCTCGGTCAGGGCTGGGTCAGGGCTGGGGCTGGGGTAGGGGCTGGGGCCGGGCCTATGGCCGGGGCTGGTGTCTGGGCTAGGGCTGGGTCAGGGCTGGAGCAGGTCTGGAGGCTCAGCTGGGGCTGGGGCCCGGGCTGGGGCAGTGCTAGGGCAGGGCTGGGGCTGGAGTGGGGCTGGGGCTGGGGCAGGCCTGGGGCTGGGCTGGGGCCGGGGCTGGGTAGGGTCTTGTTGCCTGGGCTGGGCAGAGCTTGGGCTGCGCCGGAGCTGGGGCCGGGGCTGGGCAGGGCTGGGGCCGGGCTGGGGCCAACCAGGCTGGGCAGGGTCTTGGGGCTGGTCTGGGGCTGACGTTGGGCTGGGCCGGAGCTGGGGCTGGGGCTGGGGTCAGGGCTGGGGCAGGGCTGGGGCTGGGCTGGGGCAGGGCTGGGGCAGGGCTGGGGCAGGGCTGGGGCCGGGGCTAGGGAAGGGCTAGGGCAGGGCTCAGGCTGGGCTGGGGCTGGGGCCGGGGCTGGGGCAGGGCTGGAGCCGGGGGCTGGGGCCCGGGCCAGCGCTGGCAGGGTCTTGGGGTGGGCTGAGGCTGAATTTGGGCTGGGCAGGAGCTGGGACTGGGGCTGGGGTCAGGGCTGGCTCAGGGATGGGGCTGGGCAGGGGCTCGGCTGGGGCTGGGATGGGGCTGGGGGCTGGGGCCGGGGCTGGGGCCGGGGCTGGGGTGTGGGGCCGGGGCTGGGCCAGGGCTGGGGGCTGGGGGCTGGGGCTGGGGCAGTGCTGGGGCAGGGCTGGGGCCGGGGTGGGGCCTGGGCTGGGTTGGGGCTGGGGGCTGGGGCTGGGCCTGAGGGCAGGGCTGGGGCTGAAGGCCGGGACTGGGGCTGAAGGCTGGACTGGGGCTGGGCTGGGGCCCGGGCTGGGGTAGGGCTGGGGCAGGGCTGGGGCCGGGGCTGGGGCAGGGCTGGAGCCGGGGCTGGGGCCCGGGCCAGGGCTGGGGCAGGGTCTTGGGGTGGGCTGAGGCTGAATTTGGGCTGGGCAGGAGCTGGGACTGGGGCTGGGGTCAGGGCTGGCTCAGGGGTGGGGCTGGGCAGGGGCTCGGCTCGGGCTGGGATGGGGCTGGGGGCCGGGGCTGGGGCTGAGGGCTGGGCTGGGGCTGGGCTGGGCCCGGGCTGGGGTAGGGCTGGGGCAGGGCTGGGGATGGGCCTGGGCCAGGGCTGGGCCGGGGCTGGGTTTTGGGTGGGGCTGGGCTGGGGGCTGGGCTGGGGCTGGGGCTGGAGCTGGGGCCGGGGGCTGCGCTGGGGTTAGGGCTGGGGCTGTGCTGGTGCTGTGCTGGGGGTGGGCAGGTGAGGGATGGGGCTGGGTCCGGGGCTGGGCTGGGATTGGGTTGGGCTGGGGCTTGGGCCGGGGCTGAGATCAGGGCTGGGGCTGGGGCTGGGGGACAGGGCTGGGGCAGGGCTGGGGCAGGGGCTGGGGGCTGGGCTGGGGCCGGGGCAGGGGCAGGGCTGGGACTGAGCTTGGGCTGGGCCGGAGATGGGGCCGGGGCTGGGGAAGGGCTGGGGCCGAGCGGAAGCCAGGGCTGAGGTGGGGCTGGGAAAGGGCTGGGGCTGGGCTGGGGGGGCTGGGCTGGGGGCCGGGGCTGGGGCTGGGGCAGGGCTGGGGCTGGGCTGGCGCCGGGGCTGGGGGCTGGGGCTGTGCTGGGGTTAGGGCTGGGGCTGTGCTGGTGCTGTGCTGGGGGTGGGCAGGTGAGGGATGGGGCTGGGTCCGGGGGAGGGCTGGGGCTGGGCAGGGCTGGGGCTGGGCTGGGGCTGGGGCTGGGGCTGGGGCAGGGCTGGAGCCGGGGCTGGGGCCCGGGCCAGGGCTGGGCTATGTGTTGGGGCTGGGCTGGGGCTGAGTTTGGGCTGGGCCGGAGCTGGGACTGGGGCTGAGGTCAGGGCTGGGGCAGGGCTGGGCCGGGGCTGGGGCAGGGCTGGGGCTGGGGCCAGGGCAGGGGCTGGTGCTGGGCTGGGGTCAGGGCTGGGGCCGTGTCTGGGGCCAGGGCTGGGGGCAGGGTTGTGGCCGGGGCTGGGGCCTGGGCTAGGCTGGGGCTGGGGCCATGCCTTGGGCTGGGCAGGGACTGAGTTGGGGCTCGGGTTGGGGCTGGGGCTTGGGCCGGGGCTGGGGTCAGGTCTGGGGCCGGGGGCTGGGGGCCGGGGCTGGGGCTGAGGGCAGGGCACGGGCTGGGCTGGGGCCGGGACTGGGGCAGGGCTGGGGCAGGGCTGGGGCTGGGCTGGTGCCGGGGCAGGGGTAGGGCTGGGGCAGGGGCTGGGGCTGGGGCTGGGGAAGGGCTGGAGCAGGTCTGGAGGCTCAGCTGGGGCTGGGGCCCGGGCTGGGGCAGTGCTAGGGCAGGGGCTGGGGCTGGAGTGGGGCTGGGGCTGGGGCAGGCGTGGGGCTGGGCTGGGGCCGGGGCTGGGTAGGGTCTTGTTGCTGGGCTGGGGCAGAGCTTGGGCTGCGCCGGAGCTGGGGCCGGGGCTGGGCAGGGCTGGGGCTGGGCTGGGGGCCGGGGCAGGGGCTGGGGCAGGGCTGGAGCCGGGGCTGGGGCCAACCAGGGCTGGGCAGGGTCTTGGGGCTGGTCTGGGGCTGACTTTGGGGCTGGGCCGGAGCTGGGGCTGGGGCTGGGGTCAGGGCTGGGGCAGGGCTGGGGCTGGGCTGGGGCCGGGGCTGGGGCAGGGCTGGGGCAGGGCTGGGGCCGGGGCTAGGGAAGGGCTAGGGCAGGGCTCAGGCTGGGCTGGGGCTGGGGCCGGGGCTGGGGCAGGGCTGGAGCCGGGGCTGGGGCCCGGGCCAGGGCTGGGCAGGGTCTTGGGGTGGGCTGAGGCTGAATTTGGGGCTGGGCAGGAGCTGGGACTGGGGCTGGGGTCAGGGCTGGCTCAGGGATGGGGCTGGGCAGGGGCTCGGCTGGGGCTGGGATGGGGCTGGGGTCTGGGGCCGGGGCTGGGGCCGGGGCTGGGTGTGGGGCCGGGGCTGGGCCAGGGCTGGGGGCTGGGGGCTGGGGCTGGGGCAGTGCTGGGGCAGGGCTGGGGCCGGGGTGGGGCCTGGGCTGGGTTGGGGCTGGGGGCTGGGGCTGGGCCTGAGGGCAGGGCTGGGGCTGAAGGCCGGGACTGGGGCTGAAGGCTGGACTTGGGCTGGGCTGGGGCCCGGGCTGGGGTAGGGCTGGGGCAGGGCTGGGGCCGGGGCTGGGGCAGGGCTGGAGCCGGGGCTGGGGGCCCGGGCCAGGGCTGGGCAGGGTCTTGGGGTGGGCTGAGGCTGAATTTGGGCTGGGCAGGAGCTGGGACTGGGGCTGGGGTCAGGGCTGGCTCAGGGGTGGGGCTGGGCAGGGGGCTCGGCTCGGGCTGGGATGGGGCTGGGGGGCCGGGGCTGGGGCTGAGGGCTGGGCTGGGGCTGGGCTGGGGCCCGGGCTGGGGTAGGGCTGGGGCAGGGCTGGGGATGGGCCTGGGGCCAGGGCTGGGCCGGGGGCTGGGTTTTGGGTGGGGCTGGGCTGGGGGGCTGGGCTGGGGCTGGGGCTGGAGCTGGGGCCGGGGCTGCGCTGGGGTTAGGGCTGGGGCTGTGCTGGTGCTGTGCTGGGGGTGGGCAGGTGAGGGATGGGGCTGGGTCCGGGGCTGGGCTGGGGATTGGGTTGGGCTGGGGCTTGGCCGGGGCTGAGATCAGGGCTGGGGCTGGGGCTGGGGGACAGGGCTGGGGCAGGGCTGGGGCAGGGCTGGGGCTGGGCTGGGGCCGGGGCAGGGGCAGGGCTGGGACTGAGCTTGGGCTGGGCCGGAGATGGGGCCGGGGGCTGGGGAAGGGCTGGGGGCCGAGCGGAAGCCAGGGCTGAGGTGGGGCTGGGAAAGGGCTGGGGCTGGGCTGGGGGCTGGGCTGGGGGCCGGGGCTGGGGCTGGGGCAGGGCTGGGGCTGGGCTGGCGCCGGGGCTGGGGGCTGGGGCTGTGCTGGGGTTAGGGCTGGGGCTGTGCTGGTGCTGTGCTGGGGGGTGGGCAGGTGAGGGATGGGGCTGGGTCCGGGGGTGGGCTGGGGCTGGGCAGGGCTGGGGCTGGGCTGGGGCTGGGGGGCTGGGGCTGGGGCAGGGCTGGAGCCGGGGCTGGGGCCCGGGCCAGGGCTGGGCTATGTGTTGGGGCTGGGCTGGGGCTGAGTTTGGGCTGGGCCGGAGCTGGGACTGGGGCTGAGGTCAGGGCTGGGGCAGGGGCTGGGCCGGGGCTGGGGCAGGGCTGGGGCTGGGGCCAGGGCGGGGGCTGGTGCTGGGCTGGGGTCAGGGCTGGGGCCGTGTCTGGGGCCAGGGCTGGGGGCAGGGTTGTGGCCGGGGCTGGGGCCTGGGCTAGGCTGGGGCTGGGGCCATGCCTTGGGCTGGGCAGGGACTGAGTTGGGGCTCGGGTTGGGCTGGGGCTTGGGCCGGGGCTGGGGGTCAGGTCTGGGGCCGGGGCTGGGGGCCGGGGCTGGGGCTGAGGGCAGGGCACGGGCTGGGCTGGGGCCGGGACTGGGGCAGGGCTGGGGCAGGGCTGGGGCTGGGCTGGGGCCGGGGCAGGGGTAGGGCTGGGGCAGGGCTGGGGCTGGGGCTGGGGAAGGGCTAGGGCAGGGCTCAGGCTGGGATGGGTTCGGGGCTGGGGCTGGGGCAGGGCTGGAGTCGGGTTTGGGGCCTGGGCCAGGGCTGGGCAGGGTCTTGGGGCTGGGCTGGGCTGAGTTAGGGCTGGGCCGGAGCTCGGACTGGGGCTGGGGTCAGGGCTGGGTCAGGGCTGGGGCTGGGCTGGGGGCCAGGGCTGGGGCAGGGCTGGGGCAGGGCTGGGGTTGGGCCTGGGGCCAGGGCTGGGCCAGGGCTGGGGTTTGGGTGGGGCTGGGGGCTGGGGCTGGTGCTGGGGCCGGGGCTGCGCTGGTGCTGGGACCAGGCCTTGGGTTGGGCAGGGACTGAGCTGGGGTTCGGGTTGGGCTGGAACTTGGGCCTGGGCTGGGGTCAGGGCCGGGGCCGGGGCTGGGGGCCGGGGCTGGGGCAGGGCTGGGGCTGGGCTGGGGCCGGGGAAGGGGGCAGGGCTGGGGCTGGGCTGGGGCCCGGGCTGGGGCAGGGCTGGGGCTGGGCTGGGGCTGGGGCCCGGGCTGGGGTAGGGCTAGGACAGGGCAGGGGCTGGAGTGGGGCTGGGGCTGGGGCAGGGCTGGGGTAGGGCTGGGACCAGGGCTGGGCTGGGGCTGAGCTTGGGCTGGACAGAAGCTGGGGTCCGGGGCTGGGGCCCAGACCGGGGCTGGGCGGGGGGCTGAGCTGGGGTTGGTGTTTGGGTGGGGCAGGGCTGGGGGCTGGGCTGGGGCTGGGCTGGGGCTGGGGCTGGGGCAGGGCTGGGGCAGGGCTGGGGCTGGGCTGGTGCCGGAGCTGGGGCAGGGCTGGGGCAGGGCTGGGACCAGGGCTGGGGCTGGGTCTGAGCTTGGGCTGGACGGAAGCTGGGTCCGGGGCTGGGGCCCAGACCGGGGCTGGGCGGGGGCTGAGCTGGGGTTGGCGTTTAGGAGGGGCTGGGCTGGGGGCTGGGCTGTGGCTGGGGCAGGACTGGGGCAGGGCTGGGGCCAGGGCTGGGGCAGGGCTGGGGCTGGGGCCGGAGCTGGGGCTGGGGCTCGGGTCAGGGCTGGGTCAGGGCTGGGGCTGGGGTAAGGGGCTGGGGCCGGGCCTATGGCCGGGGCTGGTGTCTGGGCTAGGGCTGGGTCAGGGCTGGAGCAGGTCTGGAGGCTCAGCTGGGGCTGGGGCCCGGGCTGGGGCAGTGCTAGGGCAGGGCTGGGGATGGAGTGGGGCTGGGGCTGGGGCAGGCCTGGGGCTGGGCTGGGGCCGGGGCTGGGTAGGGTCTTGTTGCTGGGCTGGGGCAGAGCTTGGGCTGCGCCGGAGCTGGGGCCGGGGCTGGGCAGGGCTGGGGCTGGGGGCTGGGGCTGGGGCAGTGCTGGGGCAGGGCTGGGGCCGGGGTGGGGCCTGGGCTGGGTTGGGGCTGGGGGCTGGGGCTGGGCCTGAGGGCAGGGCTGGGGCTGAAGGCCGGGACTGGGGCTGAAGGCTGGACTGGGGCTGGGCTGGGGGCCCGGGCTGGGGGTAGGGCTGGGGCAGGGCTGGGGCCGGGGCTGGGGCAGGGCTGGAGCCGGGGGCTGGGGCCCGGGCCAGGGCTGGGCAGGGTCTTGGGGTGGGCTGAGGCTGAATTTGGGCTGGGCAGGAGCTGGGACTGGGGCTGGGGTCAGGGGCTGGCTCAGGGGTGGGGGCTGGGCAGGGGCTCGGCTCGGGCTGGGATGGGGCTGGGGGCCGGGGCTGGGGCTGAGGGCTGGGCTGGGGCTGGGCTGGGGCCCGGGCTGGGGTAGGGCTGGGGCAGGGGCTGGGGATGGGCCTGGGGCCAGGGCTGGGCCGGGGCTGGGTTTTGGGTGGGGCTGGGCTGGGGGCTGGGCTGGGGCTGGGGCTGGAGCTGGGGCCCGGGGCTGGGCAGGGCTGGGGCTGGGCTGGGGCCGGGGCTGGGGCTGGGGGCAGGGCTGGAGCCGGGGCTGGGGCCAACCAGGGCTGCGCAGGGTCTTGGGGCTGGTCTGGGGCTGACTTTGGGCTGGGCCGGAGCTGGGGCTGGGGCTGGGGTCAGGGCTGGGGCAGGGCTGGGGCTGGGCTGGGGCCGGGGCTGGGGCAGGGCTGGGGCAGGGCTGGGGCCGGGGCTAGGGAAGGGCTAGGGCAGGGCTCAGGCTGGGCTGGGGCTGGGGCCGGGGCTGGGGCAGGGCTGGGCAGGGTCTTGGGGTGGGCTGAGGCTGAATTTGGGCTGGGCAGGAGCTGGGACTGGGGCTGGGGTCAGGGCTGGCTCAGGGATGGGGCTGGGCAGGGGCTCGGCTGGGGCTGGGATGGGGCTGGGGGTCTGGGGCCGGGGCTGGGGCCGGGGCTGGGGTGTGGGGCCGGGTCTGGGCCAGGGCTGGGGGCTGGGGGCTGGGGCTGGGGCAGTGCTGGGGCAGGGCTGGGGCCGGGGTGGGGCCTGGGCTGGGGGCTGGGGCTGGGCCTGAGGGCAGGGCTGGGGCTGAAGGCCGGGACTGGGGCTGAAGGCTGGACTGGGGCTGGGCTGGGGCCCGGGCTGGGGGTAGGGCTGGGGCAGGGCTGGGGCCGGGGCTGGGGCAGGGCTGGAGCCGGGGCTGGGGCCCGGGCCAGGGCTGGGCAGGGTCTTGGGGTGGGCTGAGGCTGAATTTGGGCTGGGCAGGAGCTGGGACTGGGGCTGGGGTCAGGGCTGGCTCAGGGGTGGGGCTGGGCAGGGGCTCGGCTCGGGCTGGGATGGGGCTGGGGGGCCGGGGCTGGGGCTGAGGGCTGGGCTGGGGCTGGGCTGGGGCCCGGGCTGGGGTAGGGCTGGGGCAGGGCTGGGGATGGGCCTGGGGCCAGGGCTGGGCCGGGGCTGGGTTTTGGGTGGGGCTGGGCTGGGGGCTGGGCTGGGGCTGGGGCTGGAGCTGGGGCCGGGGCTGCGCTGGGGTTAGGGCTGGGGCTGTGCTGGTGCTGTGCTGGGGGTGGGCAGGTGAGGGATGGGGCTGGGTCCGGGGCTGGGCTGGGGATTGGGTTGGGCTGGGGCTTGGGCCGGGGCTGAGATCAGGGCTGGGGCCGGGGGCTGGGGGACAGGGCTGGGGCAGGGCTGGGGCAGGGCTGGGGCTGGGCTGGGGCCGGGGCAGGGGCAGGGCTGGGACTGAGCTTGGGCTGGGCCGGAGATGGGGGCCGGGGCTGGGGA
>NW_027145186.1:0-26653 GCF_026170545.1 Melanerpes formicivorus | reverse complement strand
CCTGTGCTGAGATACAGGCTGCTCCAACCTGCTGTAAAATGCTTGATTTCGAGAGTGAGCGAAACTAATGAAAACATTGTTGGGGTAAAAACCTAAAGGGAAAGACCTAGCACCAAATCCAATTTGCCATCTGATCTAACTTCTGGAGGCAGTCAAAATGAGCCTTAGAATTCTTCCCTACCTTATTCCTGTGCTGAGATACAGGCTGCTCCAACCTGCTGTAAAATGCTTGATTTCGAGAGTGAGCGAAACTAATGAAAACATTGTTGGGGTAAAACCTAAAGGGAAAGACCTAGCACCAAATCCAATTTGCCCATCTGATCTAACTTCTGGAGGCAGTCAAAATGAGCATTTGAATTCTTCCCTACCTTATTCCTGTGCTGAGATACAGGCTGCTCCAACCTGCTGTAAAATGCTTGATTTCGAGAGTGAGCGAAACTAATGAAAACATTGTTGGGGTAAAACCTAAAGGGAAAGACCTAGCACCAAATCCAATTTGCCATCTGATCTAACTTCTGGAGGCAGTCAAAATGAGCCTTAGAATTCTTCCCTACCTTATTCCTGTGCTGAGATACAGGCTGCTCCAACCTGCTGTAAAATGCTTGATTTCGAGAGTGAGCGAAACTAATGAAAACATTGTTGGGGGTAAAACCTAAAGGGAAAGACCTAGCACCAAATCCAATTTGCCATCTGATCTAACTTCTGGAGGCAGTCAAAATGAGCCTTAGAATTCTTCCCTACCTTATTCCTGTGCTGAGATACAGGCTGCTCCAACCTGCTGTAAAATGCTTGATTTCGAGAGTGAGCGAAACTAATGAAAACATTGTTGGGGGTAAAACCTAAAGGGAAAGACCTAGCACCAAATCCAATTTGCCATCTGATCTAACTTCTGGAGGCAGTCAAAATGAGCCTTAGAATTCTTCCCTACCTTATTCCTGTGCTGAGATACAGGCTGCTCCAACCTGCTGTAAAATGCTTGATTTCGAGAGTGAGCGAAACTAATGAAAACATTGTTGGGGTAAAACCTAAAGGGAAAGACCTAGCACCAAATCCAATTTGCCATCTGATCTAACTTCTGGAGGCAGTCAAAATGAGCCTTAGAATTCTTCCTACCTTATTCCTGTGCTGAGATACAGGCTGCTCCAACCTGCTGTAAAATGCTTGATTTCGAGAGTGAGCGAAACTAATGAAAACATTGTTGGGGTAAAACCTAAAGGGAAAGACCTAGCACCAAATCCAATTTGCCATCTGATCTAACTTCTGGAGGCAGTCAAAATGAGCATTTGAATTCTTCCCTACCTTATTCCTGTGCTGAGATACAGGCTGCTCCAACCTGCTGTAAAATGCTTGATTTCGAGAGGTGAGCGAAACTAATGAAAACATTGTTGGGGTAAAACCTAAAGGGAAAGACCTAGCACCAAATCCAATTTGCCATCTGATCTAACTTCTGGAGGCAGTCAAAATGAGCCTTAGAATTCTTCCCTACCTTATTCCTGTGCTGAGATACAGGCTGCTCCAACCTGCTGTAAAATGCTTGATTTCGAGAGTGAGCGAAACTAATGAAAACATTGTTGGGGTAAAACCTAAAGGGAAAGACCTAGCACCAAATCCAATTTGCCATCTGATCTAACTTCTGGAGGCAGTCAAAATGAGCCTTAGAATTCTTCCCTACCTTATTCCTGTGCTGAGATACAGGCTGCTCCAACCTGCTGTAAAATGCTTGATTTCGAGAGTGAGCGAAACTAATGAAAACATTGTTGGGGTAAAACCTAAAGGGAAAGACCTAGCACCAAATCCAATTTGCCATCTGATCTAACTTCTGGAGGCAGTCAAAATGAGCCTTAGA
Source organism: Melanerpes formicivorus (assembly GCF_026170545.1). Classification (NCBI taxonomy): domain Eukaryota; kingdom Metazoa; phylum Chordata; class Aves; order Piciformes; family Picidae; genus Melanerpes; species Melanerpes formicivorus. The sequence continues at coordinate 24,807 of NW_027145186.1, read as the reverse complement.
ATTCTTCCCTACCTTATTCCTGTGCTGAGATACAGGCTGCTCCAACCTGCTGTAAAATGCTTGATTTCGAGAGTGAGCGAAACTAATGAAAACATTGTTGGGGTAAAACCTAAAGGGAAAGACCTAGCACCAAATCCAATTTGCCATCTGATCTAACTTCTGGAGGCAGTCAAAATGATCCTTAGAATTCTTCCCTACCTTATTCCTGTGCTGAGATACAGGCTGCTCCAACCTGCTGTAAAATGCTTGATTTCGAGAGTGAGCGAAACTAATGAAAACATTGTTGGGGGTAAAACCTAAAGGGAAAGACCTAGCACCCAAATCCAATTTGCCATCTGATCTAACTTCTGGAGGCAGTCAAAATGAGCCTTAGAATTCTTCCCTACCTTATTCCTGTGCTGAGATACAGGCTGCTCCAACCTGCTGTAAAATGCTTGATTTCGAGAGTGAGCGAAACTAATGAAAACATTGTTGGGGTAAAACCTAAAGGGAAAGACCTAGCACCAAATCCAATTTGCCATCTGATCTAACTTCTGGAGGCAGTCAAAATGAGCCTTAGAATTCTTCCCTACCTTATTCCTGTGCTGAGATACAGGGCTGCTCCAACCTGCTGTAAAATGCTTGATTTCGAGAGTGAGCGAAACTAATGAAAACATTGTTGGGGTAAAACCTAAAGGGAAAGACCTAGCACCAAATCCAATTTGCCATCTGATCTAACTTCTGGAGGCAGTCAAAATGAGCCTTAGAATTCTTCCCTACCTTATTCCTGTGCTGAGATACAGGCTGCTCCAACCTGCTGTAAAATGCTTGATTTCGAGAGTGAGCGAAACTAATGAAAACATTGTTGGGGTAAAACCTAAAGGGAAAGACCTAGCACCAAATCCAATTTGCCATCTGATCTAACTTCTGGAGGCAGTCAAAATGAGCATTTGAATTCTTCCCTACCTTATTCCTGTGCTGAGATACAGGCTGCTCCAACCCTGCTGTAAAATGCTTGATTTCGAGAGTGAGCGAAACTAATGAAAACATTGTTGGGGTAAAACCTAAAGGGAAAGACCTAGCACCAAATCCAATTTGCCATCTGATCTAACTTCTGGAGGCAGTCAAAATGAGCCTTAGAATTCTTCCCTACCTTATTCCTGTGCTGAGATACAGGCTGCTCCAACCTGCTGTAAAATGCTTGATTTCGAGAGTGAGCGAAACTAATGAAAACATTGTTGGGGTAAAACCTAAAGGGAAAGACCTAGCACCAAATCCAATTTGCCATCTGATCTAACTTCTGGAGGCAGTCAAAATGAGCCTTAGAATTCTTCCCTACCTTATTCCTGTGCTGAGATACAGGCTGCTCCAACCTGCTGTAAAATGCTTGATTTCGAGAGTGAGCGAAACTAATGAAAACATTGTTGGGGTAAAACCTAAAGGGAAAGACCTAGCACCAAATCCAATTTGCCATCTGATCTAACTTCTGGAGGCAGTCAAAATGAGCATTTGAATTCTTCCCTACCTTATTCCTGTGCTGAGATACAGGCTGCTCCAACCTGCTGTAAAATGCTTGATTTCGGAGAGTGAGCGAAACTAATGAAAACATTGTTGGGGTAAAACCTAAAGGGAAAGACCTAGCACCAAATCCAATTTGCCATCTGATCTAACTTCTGGAGGCAGTCAAAATGAGCATTTGAATTCTTCCCTACCTTATTCCTGTGCTGAGATACAGGCTGCTCCAACCTGCTGTAAAATGCTTGATTTCGAGAGTGAGCGAAACTAATGAAAACATTGTTGGGGTAAAACCTAAAGGGAAAGACCTAGCACCAAATCCAATTGCCATCTGATCTAACTTCTGGAGGCAGTCAAAATGAGCCTTAGAATTCTTCCCTACCTTATTCCTGTGCTGAGATACAGGCTGCTCCAACCTGCTGTAAAATGCTTGATTTCGAGAGTGAGCGAAACTAATGAAAACATTGTTGGGGTAAAACCTAAAGGGAAAGACCTAGCACCAAATCCAATTTGCCATCTGATCTAACTTCTGGAGGCAGTCAAAATGATCCTTAGAATTCTTCCCTACCTTATTCCTGTGCTGAGATACAGGCTGCTCCAACCTGCTGTAAAATGCTTGATTTCGAGAGTGAGCGAAACTAATGAAAACATTGTTGGGGTAAAACCTAAAGGGAAAGACCTAGCACCAAATCCAATTTGCCATCTGATCTAACTTCTGGAGGCAGTCAAAATGAGCCTTAGAATTCTTCCCTACCTTATTCCTGTGCTGAGATACAGGCTGCTCCAACCTGCTGTAAAATGCTTGATTTCGAGAGTGAGCGAAACTAATGAAAACATTGTTGGGGTAAAACCTAAAGGGAAAGACCTAGCACCAAATCCAATTTGCCATCTGATCTAACTTCTGGAGGCAGTCAAAATGAGCCTTAGAATTCTTCCCTACCTTATTCCTGTGCTGAGATACAGGCTGCTCCAACCTGCTGTAAAATGCTTGATTTCGAGAGTGAGCGAAACTAATGAAAACATTGTTGGGGGTAAAACCTAAAGGGAAAGACCTAGCACCAAATCCAATTTGCCATCTGATCTAACTTCTGGAGGCAGTCAAAATGAGCATTTGAATTCTTCCCTACCTTATTCCTGTGCTGAGATACAGGCTGCTCCAACCTGCTGTAAAATGCTTGATTTCGAGAGTGAGCGAAACTAATGAAAACATTGTTGGGGTAAAACCTAAAGGGAAAGACCTAGCACCAAATCCAATTTGCCATCTGATCTAACTTCTGGAGGCAGTCAAAATGAGCATTTGAATTCTTCCCTACCTTATTCCTGTGCTGAGATACAGGCTGCTCCAACCTGCTGTAAAATGCTTGATTTCGAGAGTGAGCGAAACTAATGAAAACATTGTTGGGGTAAAACCTAAAGGGAAAGACCTAGCACCAAATCCAATTTGCCATCTGATCTAACTTCTGGAGGCAGTCAAAATGATCCTTAGAATTCTTCCCTACCTTATTCCTGTGCTGAGATACAGGCTGCTCCAACCTGCTGTAAAATGCTTGATTTCGAGAGTGAGCGAAACTAATGAAAACATTGTTGGGGTAAAACCTAAAGGGAAAGACCTAGCACCAAATCCAATTTGCCATCTGATCTAACTTCTGGAGGCAGTCAAAATGAGCCTTAGAATTCTTCCCTACCTTATTCCTGTGCTGAGATACAGGCTGCTCCAACCTGCTGTAAAATGCTTGATTTCGAGAGTGAGCGAAACTAATGAAAACATTGTTGGGGTAAAACCTAAAGGGAAAGACCTAGCACCAAATCCAATTTGCCATCTGATCTAACTTCTGGAGGCAGTCAAAATGAGCCTTAGAATTCTTCCCTACCTTATTCCTGTGCTGAGATACAGGCTGCTCCAACCTGCTGTAAAATGCTTGATTTCGAGAGTGAGCGAAACTAATGAAAACATTGTTGGGGTAAAACCTAAAGGGAAAGACCTAGCACCAAATCCAATTTGCCATCTGATCTAACTTCTGGAGGCAGTCAAAATGATCCTTAGAATTCTTCCCTACCTTATTCCTGTGCTGAGATACAGGCTGCTCCAACCTGCTGTAAAATGCTTGATTTCGAGAGTGAGCGAAACTAATGAAAACATTGTTGGGGTAAAACCTAAAGGGAAAGACCTAGCACCAAATCCAATTTGCCATCTGATCTAACTTCTGGAGGCAGTCAAAATGAGCCTTAGAATTCTTCCCTACCTTATTCCTGTGCTGAGATACAGGCTGCTCCAACCTGCTGTAAAATGCTTGATTTCGAGAGTGAGCGAAACTAATGAAAACATTGTTGGGGTAAAACCTAAAGGGAAAGACCTAGCACCAAATCCAATTTGCCATCTGATCTAACTTCTGGAGGCAGTCAAAATGATCCTTAGAATTCTTCCCTACCTTATTCCTGTGCTGAGATACAGGCTGCTCCAACCTGCTGTAAAATGCTTGATTTCGAGAGTGAGCGAAACTAATGAAAACATTGTTGGGGTAAAACCTAAAGGGAAAGACCTAGCACCAAATCCAATTTGCCATCTGATCTAACTTCTGGAGGCAGTCAAAATGAGCCTTAGAATTCTTCCCTACCTTATTCCTGTGCTGAGATACAGGCTGCTCCAACCTGCTGTAAAATGCTTGATTTCGAGAGTGAGCGAAACTAATGAAAACATTGTTGGGGTAAAACCTAAAGGGAAAGACCTAGCACCAAATCCAATTTGCCATCTGATCTAACTTCTGGAGGCAGTCAAAATGAGCCTTAGAATTCTTCCCTACCTTATTCCTGTGCTGAGATACAGGCTGCTCCAACCTGCTGTAAAATGCTTGATTTCGAGAGTGAGCGAAACTAATGAAAACATTGTTGGGGTAAAACCTAAAGGGAAAGACCTAGCACCAAATCCAATTTGCCATCTGATCTAACTTCTGGAGGCAGTCAAAATGAGCCTTAGAATTCTTCCCTACCTTATTCCTGTGCTGAGATACAGGCTGCTCCAACCTGCTGTAAAATGCTTGATTTCGAGAGTGAGCGAAAACTAATGAAAACATTGTTGGGGTAAAACCTAAAGGGAAAGACCTAGCACCAAATCCAATTTGCCATCTGATCTAACTTCTGGAGGCAGTCAAAATGAGCCTTAGAATTCTTCCCCTACCTTATTCCTGTGCTGAGATACAGGCTGCTCCAACCTGCTGTAAAATGCTTGATTTCGAGAGTGAGCGAAACTAATGAAAACATTGTTGGGGTAAAACCTAAAGGGAAAGACCTAGCACCAAATCCAATTTGCCATCTGATCTAACTTCTGGAGGCAGTCAAAATGAGCCTTTGAATTCTTCCCTACCTTATTCCTGTGCTGAGATACAGGCTGCTCCAACCTGCTGTAAAATGCTTGATTTCGAGAGGTGAGCGAAACTAATGAAAACATTGTTGGGGTAAAACCTAAAGGGAAAGACCTAGCACCAAATCCAATTTGCCATCTGATCTAACTTCTGGAGGCAGTCAAAATGAGCCTTAGAATTCTTCCCCTACCTTATTCCTGTGCTGAGATACAGGCTGCTCCAACCTGCTGTAAAATGCTTGATTTCGAGAGTGAGCGAAACTAATGAAAACATTGTTGGGGTAAAACCTAAAGGGAAAGACCTAGCACCAAATCCAATTTGCCATCTGATCTAACTTCTGGAGGCAGTCAAAATGAGCCTTAGAATTCTTCCCTACCTTATTCCTGTGCTGAGATACAGGCTGCTCCAACCTGCTGTAAAATGCTTGATTTCGAGAGTGAGCGAAACTAATGAAAACATTGTTGGGGTAAAACCTAAAGGGAAAGACCTAGCACCAAATCCAATTTGCCATCTGATCTAACTTCTGGAGGCAGTCAAAATGAGCCTTAGAATTCTTCCCTACCTTATTCCTGTGCTGAGATACAGGCTGCTCCAACCTGCTGTAAAATGCTTGATTTCGAGAGTGAGCGAAACTAATGAAAACATTGTTGGGGTAAAACCTAAAGGGAAAGACCTAGCACCAAATCCAATTTGCCATCTGATCTAACTTCTGGAGGCAGTCAAAATGAGCCTTAGAATTCTTCCCTACCTTATTCCTGTGCTGAGATACAGGCTGCTCCAACCTGCTGTAAAATGCTTGATTTCGAGAGTGAGCGAAACTAATGAAAACATTGTTGGGGTAAAACCTAAAGGGAAAGACCTAGCACCAAATCCAATTTGCCATCTGATCTAACTTCTGGAGGCAGTCAAAATGAGCCTTAGAATTCTTCCCTACCTTATTCCTGTGCTGAGATACAGGCTGCTCCAACCTGCTGTAAAATGCTTGATTTCGAGAGTGAGCGAAACTAATGAAAACATTGTTGGGGTAAAACCTAAAGGGAAAGACCTAGCACCAAATCCAATTTGCCATCTGATCTAACTTCTGGAGGCAGTCAAAATGAGCCTTAGAATTCTTCCCTACCTTATTCCTGTGCTGAGATACAGGCTGCTCCAACCTGCTGTAAAATGCTTGATTTCGAGAGTGAGCGAAACTAATGAAAACATTGTTGGGGTAAAACCTAAAGGGAAAGACCTAGCACCAAATCCAATTTGCCATCTGATCTAACTTCTGGAGGCAGTCAAAATGATCCTTAGAATTCTTCCCTACCTTATTCCTGTGCTGAGATACAGGCTGCTCCAACCTGCTGTAAAATGCTTGATTTCGAGAGTGAGCGAAACTAATGAAAACATTGTTGGGGTAAAACCTAAAGGGAAAGACCTAGCACCAAATCCAATTTGCCATCTGATCTAACTTCTGGAGGCAGTCAAAATGAGCCTTAGAATTCTTCCCTACCTTATTCCTGTGCTGAGATACAGGCTGCTCCAACCTGCTGTAAAATGCTTGATTTCGAGAGTGAGCGAAACTAATGAAAACATTGTTGGGGTAAAACCTAAAGGGGAAAGACCTAGCACCAAATCCAATTTGCCATCTGATCTAACTTCTGGAGGCAGTCAAAATGATCCTTAGAATTCTTCCCTACCTTATTCCTGTGCTGAGATACAGGCTGCTCCAACCTGCTGTAAAATGCTTGATTTCGAGAGTGAGCGAAACTAATGAAAACATTGTTGGGGTAAAACCTAAAGGGAAAGACCTAGCACCAAATCCAATTTGCCATCTGATCTAACTTCTGGAGGGCAGTCAAAATGAGCCTTAGAATTCTTCCCTACCTTATTCCTGTGCTGAGATACAGGCTGCTCCAACCTGCTGTAAAATGCTTGATTTCGAGAGTGAGCGAAACTAATGAAAACATTGTTGGGGGTAAAAACCTAAAGGGGAAAGACCTAGCACCAAATCCAATTTGCCATCTGATCTAACTTCTGGAGGCAGTCAAAATGAGCATTTGAATTCTTCCCTACCTTATTCCTGTGCTGAGATACAGGCTGCTCCAACCTGCTGTAAAATGCTTGATTTCGAGAGTGAGCGAAACTAATGAAAACATTGTTGGGGTAAAACCTAAAGGGAAAGACCTAGCACCAAATCCAATTTGCCATCTGACCTGACTTCTGGAGGCAGTCAAAATGAGCCTTAGAATTCTTCCCTACCTTATTCCTGTGCTGAGATACAGGCTGCTCCAACCTGCTGTAAAATGCTTGATTTCGAGAGTGAGCGAAACTAATGAAAACATTGTTGGGGTAAAACCTAAAGGGAAAGACCTAGCACCAAATCCAATTTGCCATCTGATCTAACTTCTGGAGGCAGTCAAAATGAGCCTTAGAATTCTTCCCTACCTTATTCCTGTGCTGAGATACAGGCTGCTCCAACCTGCTGTAAAATGCTTGATTTCGAGAGTGAGCGAAACTAATGAAAACATTGTTGGGGTAAAACCTAAAGGGAAAGACCTAGCACCAAATCCAATTTGCCATCTGATCTAACTTCTGGAGGCAGTCAAAATGAGCCTTAGAATTCTTCCCTACCTTATTCCTGTGCTGAGATACAGGCTGCTCCAACCTGCTGTAAAATGCTTGATTTCGAGAGTGAGCGAAACTAATGAAAACATTGTTGGGGTAAAACCTAAAGGGAAAGACCTAGCACCAAATCCAATTTGCCATCTGATCTAACTTCTGGAGGCAGTCAAAATGAGCCTTAGAATTCTTCCCTACCTTATTCCTGTGCTGAGATACAGGCTGCTCCAACCTGCTGTAAAATGCTTGATTTCGAGAGTGAGCGAAACTAATGAAAACATTGTTGGGGTAAAACCTAAAGGGAAAGACCTAGCACCAAATCCAATTTGCCATCTGATCTAACTTCTGGAGGCAGTCAAAATGAGCCTTAGAATTCTTCCCTACCTTATTCCTGTGCTGAGATACAGGCTGCTCCAACCTGCTGTAAAATGCTTGATTTCGAGAGTGAGCGAAACTAATGAAAACATTGTTGGGGTAAAACCTAAAGGGAAAGACCTAGCACCAAATCCAATTTGCCATCTGATCTAACTTCTGGAGGCAGTCAAAATGAGCCTTAGAATTCTTCCCTACCTTATTCCTGTGCTGAGATACAGGCTGCTCCAACCTGCTGTAAAATGCTTGATTTCGAGAGTGAGCGAAACTAATGAAAACATTGTTGGGGTAAAACCTAAAGGGAAAGACCTAGCACCAAATCCAATTTGCCATCTGATCTAACTTCTGGAGGCAGTCAAAATGATCCTTAGAATTCTTCCCTACCTTATTCCTGTGCTGAGATACAGGCTGCTCCAACCTGCTGTAAAATGCTTGATTTCGAGAGTGAGCGAAACTAATGAAAACATTGTTGGGGTAAAACCTAAAGGGAAAGACCTAGCACCAAATCCAATTTGCCATCTGATCTAACTTCTGGAGGCAGTCAAAATGAGCCTTAGAATTCTTCCCTACCTTATTCCTGTGCTGAGATACAGGCTGCTCCAACCTGCTGTAAAATGCTTGATTTCGAGAGTGAGCGAATCTAATGAAAACATTGTTGGGGTAAAACCTAAAGGGAAAGACCTAGCACCAAATCCAATTTGCCATCTGATCTAACTTCTGGAGGCAGTCAAAATGAGCCTTAGAATTCTTCCCTACCTTATTCCTGTGCTGAGATACAGGCTGCTCCAACCTGCTGTAAAATGCTTGATTTCGAGAGTGAGCGAAACTAATGAAAACATTGTTGGGGTAAAACCTAAAGGGAAAGACCTAGCACCAAATCCAATTTGCCATCTGATCTAACTTCTGGAGGCAGTCAAAATGAGCCTTAGAATTCTTCCCTACCTTATTCCTGTGCTGAGATACAGGCTGCTCCAACCTGCTGTAAAATGCTTGATTTCGAGAGTGAGCGAAACTAATGAAAACATTGTTGGGGTAAAACCTAAAGGGAAAGACCTAGCACCAAATCCAATTTGCCATCTGATCTAACTTCTGGAGGCAGTCAAAATGAGCCTTAGAATTCTTCCCTACCTTATTCCTGTGCTGAGATACAGGCTGCTCCAACCTGCTGTAAAATGCTTGATTTCGAGAGTGAGTGAAACTAATGAAAACATTGTTGGGGTAAAACCTAAAGGGAAAGACCTAGCACCAAATCCAATTTGCCATCTGATCTAACTTCTGGAGGCAGTCAAAATGAGCCTTTGAATTCTTCCCTACCTTATTCCTGTGCTGAGATACAGGCTGCTCCAACCTGCTGTAAAATGCTTGATTTCGAGAGTGAGCGAAACTAATGAAAACATTGTTGGGGTAAAACCTAAAGGGAAAGACCTAGCACCAAATCCAATTTGCCATCTGATCTAACTTCTGGAGGCAGTCAAAATGAGCCTTAGAATTCTTCCCTACCTTATTCCTGTGCTGAGATACAGGCTGCTCCAACCTGCTGTAAAATGCTTGATTTTGAGAGTGAGCGAAACTAATGAAAACATTGTTGGGGTAAAACCTAAAGGGAAAGACCTAGCACCAAATCCAATTTGCCATCTGATCTAACTTCTGGAGGCAGTCAAAATGAGCCTTAGAATTCTTCCCTACCTTATTCCTGTGCTGAGATACAGGCTGCTCCAACCTGCTGTAAAATGCTTGATTTCGAGAGTGAGTGAAACTAATGAAAACATTGTTGGGGTAAAACCTAAAGGGAAAGACCTAGCACCAAATCCAATTTGCCATCTGATCTAACTTCTGGAGGCAGTCAAAATGAGCCTTTGAATTCTTCCCTACCTTATTCCTGTGCTGAGATACAGGCTGCTCCAACCTGCTGTAAAATGCTTGATTTCGAGAGTGAGCGAAACTAATGAAAACATTGTTGGGGTAAAACCTAAAGGGAAAGACCTAGCACCAAATCCAATTTGCCATCTGATCTAACTTCTGGAGGCAGTCAAAATGAGCCTTAGAATTCTTCCCTACCTTATTCCTGTGCTGAGATACAGGCTGCTCCAACCTGCTGTAAAATGCTTGATTTCGAGAGTGAGCGAAACTAATGAAAACATTGTTGGGGTAAAACCTAAAGGGAAAGACCTAGCACCAAATCCAATTTGCCATCTGATCTAACTTCTGGAGGCAGTCAAAATGAGCCTTAGAATTCTTCCCTACCTTATTCCTGTGCTGAGATACAGGCTGCTCCAACCTGCTGTAAAATGCTTGATTTCGAGAGTGAGCGAAACTAATGAAAACATTGTTGGGGTAAAACCTAAAGGGAAAGACCTAGCACCAAATCCAATTTGCCATCTGATCTAACTTCTGGAGGCAGTCAAAATGAGCCTTAGAATTCTTCCCTACCTTATTCCTGTGCTGAGATACAGGCTGCTCCAACCTGCTGCAAAATGCTTGATTTCGAGAGTGAGCGAAACTAATGAAAACATTGTTGGGGTAAAACCTAAAGGGAAAGACCTAGCACCAAATCCAATTTGCCATCTGATCTAACTTCTGGAGGCAGTCAAAATGAGCCTTAGAATTCTTCCCTACCTTATTCCTGTGCTGAGATACAGGCTGCTCCAACCTGCTGTAAAATGCTTGATTTCGAGAGTGAGCGAAACTCATGAAAACATTGTTGGGGTAAAACCTAAAGGGAAAGACCTAGCACCAAATCCAATTTGCCATCTGATCTAACTTCTGGAGGCAGTCAAAATGAGCCTTAGAATTCTTCCCTACCTTATTCCTGTGCTGAGATACAGGCTGCTCCAACCTGCTGTAAAATGCTTGATTTCGAGAGTGAGCGAAACTCATGAAAACATTGTTGGGGTAAAACCTAAAGGGAAAGACCTAGCACCAAATCCAATTTGCCATCTGATCTAACTTCTGGAGGCAGTCAAAATGAGCCTTAGAATTCTTCCCTACCTTATTCCTGTGCTGAGATACAGGCTGCTCCAACCTGCTGTAAAATGCTTGATTTCGAGAGTGAGCGAAACTAATGAAAACATTGTTGGGGTAAAACCTAAAGGGAAAGACCTAGCACCAAATCCAATTTGCCATCTGATCTAACTTCTGGAGGCAGTCAAAATGAGCCTTAGAATTCTTCCCTACCTTATTCCTGTGCTGAGATACAGGCTGCTCCAACCTGCTGTAAAATGCTTGATTTCGAGAGTGAGCGAAACTAATGAAAACATTGTTGGGGTAAAACCTAAAGGGAAAGACCTAGCACCAAATCCAATTTGCCATCTGATCTAACTTCTGGAGGCAGTCAAAATGAGCCTTAGAATTCTTCCCTACCTTATTCCTGTGCTGAGATACAGGCTGCTCCAACCTGCTGTAAAATGCTTGATTTCGAGAGTGAGCGAAACTAATGAAAACATTGTTGGGGTAAAACCTAAAGGGAAAGACCTAGCACCAAATCCAATTTGCCATCTGATCTAACTTCTGGAGGCAGTCAAAATGAGCCTTAGAATTCTTCCCTACCTTATTCCTGTGCTGAGATACAGGCTGCTCCAACCTGCTGTAAAATGCTTGATTTCGAGAGTGAGCGAAACTCATGAAAACATTGTTGGGGTAAAACCTAAAGGGAAAGACCTAGCACCAAATCCAATTTGCCATCTGATCTAACTTCTGGAGGCAGTCAAAATGAGCCTTAGAATTCTTCCCTACCTTATTCCTGTGCTGAGATACAGGCTGCTCCAACCTGCTGTAAAATGCTTGATTTCGAGAGTGAGCGAAACTCATGAAAACATTGTTGGGGTAAAACCTAAAGGGAAAGACCTAGCACCAAATCCAATTTGCCATCTGATCTAACTTCTGGAGGCAGTCAAAATGAGCCTTAGAATTCTTCCCTACCTTATTCCTGTGCTGAGATACAGGCTGCTCCAACCTGCTGTAAAATGCTTGATTTCGAGAGTGAGCGAAACTCATGAAAACATTGTTGGGGTAAAACCTAAAGGGAAAGACCTAGCACCAAATCCAATTTGCCATCTGATCTAACTTCTGGAGGCAGTCAAAATGAGCCTTAGAATTCTTCCCTACCTTATTCCTGTGCTGAGATACAGGCTGCTCCAACCTGCTGTAAAATGCTTGATTTCGAGAGTGAGCGAAACTCATGAAAACATTGTTGGGGTAAAACCTAAAGGGAAAGACCTAGCACCAAATCCAATTTGCCATCTGATCTAACTTCTGGAGGCAGTCAAAATGAGCCTTAGAATTCTTCCCTACCTTATTCCTGTGCTGAGATACAGGCTGCTCCAACCTGCTGTAAAATGCTTGATTTCGAGAGTGAGCGAAACTAATGAAAACATTGTTGGGGTAAAACCTAAAGGGAAAGACCTAGCACCAAATCCAATTTGCCATCTGATCTAACTTCTGGAGGCAGTCAAAATGAGCCTTAGAATTCTTCCCTACCTTATTCCTGTGCTGAGATACAGGCTGCTCCAACCTGCTGTAAAATGCTTGATTTCGAGAGTGAGCGAAACTAATGAAAACATTGTTGGGGTAAAACCTAAAGGGAAAGACCTAGCACCAAATCCAATTTGCCATCTGATCTAACTTCTGGAGGCAGTCAAAATGAGCCTTAGAATTCTTCCCTACCTTATTCCTGTGCTGAGATACAGGCTGCTCCAACCTGCTGTAAAATGCTTGATTTCGAGAGTGAGCGAAACTAATGAAAACATTGTTGGGGTAAAACCTAAAGGGAAAGACCTAGCACCAAATCCAATTTGCCATCTGATCTAACTTCTGGAGGCAGTCAAAAATGAGCCTTAGAATTCTTCCCTACCTTATTCCTGTGCTGAGATACAGGCTGCTCCAACCTGCTGTAAAATGCTTGATTTCGAGAGTGAGCGAAACTAATGAAAACATTGTTGGGGTAAAACCTAAAGGGAAAGACCTAGCACCAAATCCAATTTGCCATCTGATCTAACTTCTGGAGGCAGTCAAAATGAGCCTTAGAATTCTTCCCTACCTTATTCCTGTGCTGAGATACAGGCTGCTCCAACCTGCTGTAAAATGCTTGATTTCGAGAGTGAGCGAAACTAATGAAAACATTGTTGGGGTAAAACCTAAAGGGAAAGACCTAGCACCAAATCCAATTTGCCATCTGATCTAACTTCTGGAGGCAGTCAAAATGAGCCTTAGAATTCTTCCCTACCTTATTCCTGTGCTGAGATACAGGCTGCTCCAACCTGCTGTAAAATGCTTGATTTCGAGAGTGAGCGAAACTAATGAAAACATTGTTGGGGTAAAACCTAAAGGGAAAGACCTAGCACCAAATCCAATTTGCCATCTGATCTAACTTCTGGAGGCAGTCAAAATGAGCCTTAGAATTCTTCCCTACCTTATTCCTGTGCTGAGATACAGGCTGCTCCAACCTGCTGTAAAATGCTTGATTTCGAGAGTGAGCGAAACTCATGAAAACATTGTTGGGGTAAAACCTAAAGGGAAAGACCTAGCACCAAATCCAATTTGCCATCTGATCTAACTTCTGGAGGCAGTCAAAATGAGCCTTAGAATTCTTCCCTACCTTATTCCTGTGCTGAGATACAGGCTGCTCCAACCTGCTGTAAAATGCTTGATTTCGAGAGTGAGCGAAACTAATGAAAACATTGTTGGGGTAAAACCTAAAGGGAAAGACCTAGCACCAAATCCAATTTGCCATCTGATCTAACTTCTGGAGGCAGTCAAAATGAGCCTTAGAATTCTTCCCTTCCTTATTCCTGTGCTGAGATACAGGCTGCTCCAACCTGCTGTAAAATGCTTGATTTCGAGAGTGAGCGAAACTAATGAAAACATTGTTGGGGTAAAACCTAAAGGGAAAGACCTAGCACCAAATCCAATTTGCCATCTGATCTAACTTCTGGAGGCAGTCAAAATGAGCCTTAGAATTCTTCCCTACCTTATTCCTGTGCTGAGATACAGGCTGCTCCAACCTGCTGTAAAATGCTTGATTTCGAGAGTGAGCGAAACTAATGAAAACATTGTTGGGGTAAAACCTAAAGGGAAAGACCTAGCACCAAATCCAATTTGCCATCTGATCTAACTTCTGGAGGCAGTCAAAATGAGCCTTAGAATTCTTCCCTACCTTATTCCTGTGCTGAGATACAGGCTGCTCCAACCTGCTGTAAAATGCTTGATTTCGAGAGTGAGCGAAACTAATGAAAACATTGTTGGGGTAAAACCTAAAGGGAAAGACCTAGCACCAAATCCAATTTGCCATCTGATCTAACTTCTGGAGGCAGTCAAAATGAGCCTTAGAATTCTTCCCTACCTTATTCCTGTGCTGAGATACAGGCTGCTCCAACCTGCTGTAAAATGCTTGATTTCGAGAGTGAGCGAAACTAATGAAAACATTGTTGGGGTAAAACCTAAAGGGAAAGACCTAGCACCAAATCCAATTTGCCATCTGATCTAACTTCTGGAGGCAGTCAAAATGAGCCTTAGAATTCTTCCCTACCTTATTCCTGTGCTGAGATACAGGCTGCTCCAACCTGCTGTAAAATGCTTGATTTCGAGAGTGAGCGAAACTAATGAAAACATTGTTGGGGTAAAACCTAAAGGGAAAGACCTAGCACCAAATCCAATTTGCCATCTGATCTAACTTCTGGAGGCAGTCAAAATGAGCCTTAGAATTCTTCCCTACCTTATTCCTGTGCTGAGATACAGGCTGCTCCAACCTGCTGTAAAATGCTTGATTTCGAGAGTGAGCGAAACTAATGAAAACATTGTTGGGGTAAAACCTAAAGGGAAAGACCTAGCACCAAATCCAATTTGCCATCTGATCTAACTTCTGGAGGCAGTCAAAATGAGCCTTAGAATTCTTCCCTACCTTATTCCTGTGCTGAGATACAGGCTGCTCCAACCTGCTGTAAAATGCTTGATTTCGAGAGTGAGCGAAACTAATGAAAACATTGTTGGGGTAAAACCTAAAGGGAAAGACCTAGCACCAAATCCAATTTGCCATCTGATCTAACTTCTGGAGGCAGTCAAAATGAGCCTTAGAATTCTTCCCTACCTTATTCCTGTGCTGAGATACAGGCTGCTCCAACCTGCTGTAAAATGCTTGATTTCGAGAGTGAGCGAAACTAATGAAAACATTGTTGGGGTAAAACCTAAAGGGAAAGACCTAGCACCAAATCCAATTTGCCATCTGATCTAACTTCTGGAGGCAGTCAAAATGAGCCTTAGAATTCTTCCCTACCTTATTCCTGTGCTGAGATACAGGCTGCTCCAACCTGCTGTAAAATGCTTGATTTCGAGAGTGAGCGAAACTAATGAAAACATTGTTGGGGTAAAACCTAAAGGGAAAGACCTAGCACCAAATCCAATTTGCCATCTGATCTAACTTCTGGAGGCAGTCAAAATGAGCCTTAGAATTCTTCCCTACCTTATTCCTGTGCTGAGATACAGGCTGCTCCAACCTGCTGTAAAATGCTTGATTTCGAGAGTGAGCGAAACTAATGAAAACATTGTTGGGGTAAAACCTAAAGGGAAAGACCTAGCACCAAATCCAATTTGCCATCTGATCTAACTTCTGGAGGCAGTCAAAATGAGCCTTAGAATTCTTCCCTACCTTATTCCTGTGCTGAGATACAGGCTGCTCCAACCTGCTGTAAAATGCTTGATTTCGAGAGTGAGCGAAACTAATGAAAACATTGTTGGGGTAAAACCTAAAGGGAAAGACCTAGCACCAAATCCAATTTGCCATCTGATCTAACTTCTGGAGGCAGTCAAAATGAGCCTTAGAATTCTTCCCTACCTTATTCCTGTGCTGAGATACAGGCTGCTCCAACCTGCTGTAAAATGCTTGATTTCGAGAGTGAGCGAAACTAATGAAAACATTGTTGGGGTAAAACCTAAAGGGAAAGACCTAGCACCAAATCCAATTTGCCATCTGATCTAACTTCTGGAGGCAGTCAAAATGAGCCTTAGAATTCTTCCCTACCTTATTCCTGTGCTGAGATACAGGCTGCTCCAACCTGCTGTAAAATGCTTGATTTCGAGAGTGAGCGAAACTAATGAAAACATTGTTGGGGTAAAACCTAAAGGGAAAGACCTAGCACCAAATCCAATTTGCCATCTGATCTAACTTCTGGAGGCAGTCAAAATGAGCCTTAGAATTCTTCCCTACCTTATTCCTGTGCTGAGATACAGGCTGCTCCAACCTGCTGTAAAATGCTTGATTTCGAGAGTGAGCGAAACTAATGAAAACATTGTTGGGGTAAAACCTAAAGGGAAAGACCTAGCACCAAATCCAATTTGCCATCTGATCTAACTTCTGGAGGCAGTCAAAATGAGCCTTAGAATTCTTCCCTACCTTATTCCTGTGCTGAGATACAGGCTGCTCCAACCTGCTGTAAAATGCTTGATTTCGAGAGTGAGCGAAACTAATGAAAACATTGTTGGGGTAAAACCTAAAGGGAAAGACCTAGCACCAAATCCAATTTGCCATCTGATCTAACTTCTGGAGGCAGTCAAAATGAGCCTTAGAATTCTTCCCTACCTTATTCCTGTGCTGAGATACAGGCTGCTCCAACCTGCTGTAAAATGCTTGATTTCGAGAGTGAGCGAAACTCATGAAAACATTGTTGGGGTAAAACCTAAAGGGAAAGACCTAGCACCAAATCCAATTTGCCATCTGATCTAACTTCTGGAGGCAGTCAAAATGAGCCTTAGAATTCTTCCCTACCTTATTCCTGTGCTGAGATACAGGCTGCTCCAACCTGCTGTAAAATGCTTGATTTCGAGAGTGAGCGAAACTAATGAAAACATTGTTGGGGTAAAACCTAAAGGGAAGACCTAGCACCAAATCCAATTTGCCATCTGATCTAACTTCTGGAGGCAGTCAAAATGAGCCTTAGAATTCTTCCCTACCTTATTCCTGTGCTGAGATACAGGCTGCTCCAACCTGCTGTAAAATGCTTGATTTCGAGAGTGAGCGAAACTAATGAAAACATTGTTGGGGTAAAACCTAAAGGGAAAGACCTAGCACCAAATCCAATTTGCCATCTGATCTAACTTCTGGAGGCAGACAAAATGAGCATTTGAATTCTTCCCTACCTTATTCCTGTGCTGAGATACAGGCTGCTCCAACCTGCTGTAAAATGCTTGATTTCGAGAGTGAGCGAAACTAATGAAAACATTGTTGGGGTAAAACCTAAAGGGAAAGACCTAGCACCAAATCCAATTTGCCATCTGATCTAACTTCTGGAGGCAGTCAAAATGAGCCTTAGAATTCTTCCCTACCTTATTCCTGTGCTGAGATACAGGCTGCTCCAACCTGCTGTAAAATGCTTGATTTCGAGAGTGAGCGAAACTAATGAAAACATTGTTGGGGTAAAACCTAAAGGGAAAGACCTAGCACCAAATCCAATTTGCCATCTGATCTAACTTCTGGAGGCAGTCAAAAAGAGCCTTAGAATTCTTCCCTACCTTATTCCTGTGCTGAGATACAGGCTGCTCCAACCTGCTGTAAAATGCTTGATTTCGAGAGTGAGCGAAACTAATGAAAACATTGTTGGGGTAAAACCTAAAGGGAAAGACCTAGCACCAAATCCAATTTGCCATCTGATCTAACTTCTGGAGGCAGTCAAAATGAGCCTTAGAATTCTTCCCTACCTTATTCCTGTGCTGAGATACAGGCTGCTCCAACCTGCTGTAAAATGCTTGATTTTGAGAGTGAGCGAAACTAATGAAAACATTGTTGGGGTAAAACCTAAAGGGAAAGACCTAGCACCAAATCCAATTTGCCATCTGATCTAACTTCTGGAGGCAGTCAAAATGAGCCTTAGAATTCTTCCCTACCTTATTCCTGTGCTGAGATACAGGCTGCTCCAACCTGCTGTAAAATGCTTGATTTCGAGAGTGAGCGAAACTAATGAAAACATTGTTGGGGTAAAACCTAAAGGGAAAGACCTAGCACCAAATCCAATTTGCCATCTGATCTAACTTCTGGAGGCAGTCAAAATGAGCCTTAGAATTCTTCCCTACCTTATTCCTGTGCTGAGATACAGGCTGCTCCAACCTGCTGTAAAATGCTTGATTTCGAGAGTGAGCGAAACTAATGAAAACATTGTTGGGGTAAAACCTAAAGGGAAAGACCTAGCACCAAATCCAATTTGCCATCTGATCTAACTTCTGGAGGCAGTCAAAATGAGCCTTAGAATTCTTCCCTACCTTATTCCTGTGCTGAGATACAGGCTGCTCCAACCTGCTGTAAAATGCTTGATTTCGAGAGTGAGCGAAACTAATGAAAACATTGTTGGGGTAAAACCTAAAGGGAAAGACCTAGCACCAAATCCAATTTGCCATCTGATCTAACTTCTGGAGGCAGTCAAAATGAGCCTTAGAATTCTTCCCTACCTTATTCCTGTGCTGAGATACAGGCTGCTCCAACCTGCTGTAAAATGCTTGATTTCGAGAGTGAGCGAAACTAATGAAAACATTGTTGGGGTAAAACCTAAAGGGAAAGACCTAGCACCAAATCCAATTTGCCATCTGATCTAACTTCTGGAGGCAGTCAAAATGAGCCTTAGAATTCTTCCCTACCTTATTCCTGTGCTGAGATACAGGCTGCTCCAACCTGCTGTAAAATGCTTGATTTCGAGAGTGAGCGAAACTAATGAAAACATTGTTGGGGTAAAACCTAAAGGGAAAGACCTAGCACCAAATCCAATTTGCCATCTGATCTAACTTCTGGAGGCAGTCAAAATGAGCCTTAGAATTCTTCCCTACCTTATTCCTGTGCTGAGATACAGGCTGCTCCAACCTGCTGTAAAATGCTTGATTTCGAGAGTGAGCGAAACTAATGAAAACATTGTTGGGGTAAAACCTAAAGGGAAAGACCTAGCACCAAATCCAATTTGCCATCTGATCTAACTTCTGGAGGCAGTCAAAATGAGCCTTAGAATTCTTCCCTACCTTATTCCTGTGCTGAGATACAGGCTGCTCCAACCTGCTGTAAAATGCTTGATTTCGAGAGTGAGCGAAACTAATGAAAACATTGTTGGGGTAAAACCTAAAGGGAAAGACCTAGCACCAAATCCAATTTGCCATCTGATCTAACTTCTGGAGGCAGTCAAAATGAGCCTTAGAATTCTTCCCTACCTTATTCCTGTGCTGAGATACAGGCTGCTCCAACCTGCTGTAAAATGCTTGATTTCGAGAGTGAGCGAAACTAATGAAAACATTGTTGGGGTAAAACCTAAAGGGAAAGACCTAGCACCAAATCCAATTTGCCATCTGATCTAACTTCTGGAGGCAGTCAAAATGAGCCTTAGAATTCTTCCCTACCTTATTCCTGTGCTGAGATACAGGCTGCTCCAACCTGCTGTAAAATGCTTGATTTCGAGAGTGAGCGAAACTAATGAAAACATTGTTGGGGTAAAACCTAAAGGGAAAGACCTAGCACCAAATCCAATTTGCCATCTGATCTAACTTCTGGAGGCAGTCAAAATGAGCCTTAGAATTCTTCCCTACCTTATTCCTGTGCTGAGATACAGGCTGCTCCAACCTGCTGTAAAATGCTTGATTTCGAGAGTGAGCGAAACTAATGAAAACATTGTTGGGGTAAAACCTAAAGGGAAAGACCTAGCACCAAATCCAATTTGCCATCTGATCTAACTTCTGGAGGCAGTCAAAATGAGCCTTAGAATTCTTCCCTACCTTATTCCTGTGCTGAGATACAGGCTGCTCCAACCTGCTGTAAAATGCTTGATTTCGAGAGTGAGCGAAACTAATGAAAACATTGTTGGGGTAAAACCTAAAGGGAAAGACCTAGCACCAAATCCAATTTGCCATCTGATCTAACTTCTGGAGGCAGTCAAAATGAGCCTTAGAATTCTTCCCTACCTTATTCCTGTGCTGAGATACAGGCTGCTCCAACCTGCTGTAAAATGCTTGATTTCGAGAGTGAGCGAAACTAATGAAAACATTGTTGGGGTAAAACCTAAAGGGAAAGACCTAGCACCAAATCCAATTTGCCATCTGATCTAACTTCTGGAGGCAGTCAAAATGAGCCTTAGAATTCTTCCCTACCTTATTCCTGTGCTGAGATACAGGCTGCTCCAACCTGCTGTAAAATGCTTGATTTCGAGAGTGAGCGAAACTAATGAAAACATTGTTGGGGTAAAACCTAAAGGGAAAGACCTAGCACCAAATCCAATTTGCCATCTGATCTAACTTCTGGAGGCAGTCAAAATGAGCCTTAGAATTCTTCCCTACCTTATTCCTGTGCTGAGATACAGGCTGCTCCAACCTGCTGTAAAATGCTTGATTTCGAGAGTGAGCGAAACTAATGAAAACATTGTTGGGGTAAAACCTAAAGGGAAAGACCTAGCACCAAATCCAATTTGCCATCTGATCTAACTTCTGGAGGCAGTCAAAATGAGCCTTAGAATTCTTCCCTACCTTATTCCTGTGCTGAGATACAGGCTGCTCCAACCTGCTGTAAAATGCTTGATTTCGAGAGTGAGCGAAACTAATGAAAACATTGTTGGGGTAAAACCTAAAGGGAAAGACCTAGCACCAAATCCAATTTGCCATCTGATCTAACTTCTGGAGGCAGTCAAAATGAGCCTTAGAATTCTTCCCTACCTTATTCCTGTGCTGAGATACAGGCTGCTCCAACCTGCTGTAAAATGCTTGATTTCGAGAGTGAGCGAAACTAATGAAAACATTGTTGGGGTAAAACCTAAAGGGAAAGACCTAGCACCAAATCCAATTTGCCATCTGATCTAACTTCTGGAGGCAGTCAAAATGAGCCTTAGAATTCTTCCCTACCTTATTCCTGTGCTGAGATACAGGCTGCTCCAACCTGCTGTAAAATGCTTGATTTCGAGAGTGAGCGAAACTAATGAAAACATTGTTGGGGTAAAACCTAAAGGGAAAGACCCTAGCACCAAATCCAATTTGCCATCTGATCTAACTTCTGGAGGCAGTCAAAATGAGCCTTAGAATTCTTCCCTACCTTATTCCTGTGCTGAGATACAGGCTGCTCCAACCTGCTGTAAAATGCTTGATTTCGAGAGTGAGCGAAACTAATGAAAACATTGTTGGGGTAAAACCTAAAGGGAAAGACCTAGCACCAAATCCAATTTGCCATCTGATCTAACTTCTGGAGGCAGTCAAAATGAGCCTTAGAATTCTTCCCTACCTTATTCCTGTGCTGAGATACAGGCTGCTCCAACCTGCTGTAAAATGCTTGATTTCGAGAGTGAGCGAAACTAATGAAAACATTGTTGGGGTAAAACCTAAAGGGAAAGACCTAGCACCAAATCCAATTTGCCATCTGATCTAACTTCTGGAGGCAGTCAAAATGAGCCTTAGAATTCTTCCCTACCTTATTCCTGTGCTGAGATACAGGCTGCTCCAACCTGCTGTAAAATGCTTGATTTCGAGAAGTGAGCGAAACTAATGAAAACATTGTTGGGGTAAAACCTAAAGGGAAAGACCTAGCACCAAATCCAATTTGCCATCTGATCTAACTTCTGGAGGCAGTCAAAATGAGCCTTAGAATTCTTCCCTACCTTATTCCTGTGCTGAGATACAGGCTGCTCCAACCTGCTGTAAAATGCTTGATTTCGAGAGTGAGCGAAACTAATGAAAACATTGTTGGGGTAAAACCTAAAGGGAAAGACCTAGCACCAAATCCAATTTGCCATCTGATCTAACTTCTGGAGGCAGTCAAAATGAGCCTTAGAATTCTTCCCTACCTTATTCCTGTGCTGAGATACAGGCTGCTCCAACCTGCTGTAAAATGCTTGATTTCGAGAGTGAGCGAAACTAATGAAAACATTGTTGGGGTAAAACCTAAAGGGAAAGACCTAGCACCAAATCCAATTTGCCATCTGATCTAACTTCTGGAGGCAGTCAAAATGAGCCTTAGAATTCTTCCCTACCTTATTCCTGTGCTGAGATACAGGCTGCTCCAACCTGCTGTAAAATGCTTGATTTCGAGAGTGAGCGAAACTAATGAAAACATTGTTGGGGTAAAACCTAAAGGGAAAGACCTAGCACCAAATCCAATTTGCCATCTGATCTAACTTCTGGAGGCAGTCAAAATGAGCCTTAGAATTCTCTCCCTACCTTATTCCTGTGCTGAGATACAGGCTGCTCCAACCTGCTGTAAAATGCTTGATTTCGAGAGTGAGCGAAACTAATGAAAACATTGTTGGGGTAAAACCTAAAGGGAAAGACCTAGCACCAAATCCAATTTGCCATCTGATCTAACTTCTGGAGGCAGTCAAAATGAGCCTTAGAATTCTTCCCTACCTTATTCCTGTGCTGAGATACAGGCTGCTCCAACCTGCTGTAAAATGCTTGATTTCGAGAGTGAGCGAAACTAATGAAAACATTGTTGCTAAACCTAAAGGGAAAGACCTAGCACCAAATCCAATTTGCCATCTGATCTAACTTCTGGAGGCAGTCAAAATGAGCCTTAGAATTCTTCCCTACCTTATTCCTGTGCTGAGATACAGGCTGCTCCAACCTGCTGTAAAATGCTTGATTTCGAGAGTGAGCGAAACTAATGAAAACATTGTTGGGGTAAAACCTAAAGGGAAAGACCTAGCACCAAATCCAATTTGCCATCTGATCTAACTTCTGGAGGCAGTCAAAATGAGCCTTAGAATTCTTCCCTACCTTATTCCTGTGCTGAGATACAGGCTGCTCCAACCTGCTGTAAAATGCTTGATTTCGAGAGTGAGCGAAACTAATGAAAACATTGTTGGGGTAAAACCTAAAGGGAAAGACCTAGCACCAAATCCAATTTGCCATCTGATCTAACTTCTGGAGGCAGTCAAAATGAGCCTTAGAATTCTTCCCTACCTTATTCCTGTGCTGAGATACAGGCTGCTCCAACCTGCTGTAAAATGCTTGATTTCGAGAGTGAGCGAAACTAATGAAAACATTGTTGGGGTAAAACCTAAAGGGAAAGACCTAGCACCAAATCCAATTTGCCATCTGATCTAACTTCTGGAGGCAGTCAAAATGAGCCTTAGAATTCTTCCCTACCTTATTCCTGTGCTGAGATACAGGCTGCTCCAACCTGCTGTAAAATGCTTGATTTCGAGAGTGAGCGAAACTAATGAAAACATTGTTGGGGTAAAACCTAAAGGGAAAGACCTAGCACCAAATCCAATTTGCCATCTGATCTAACTTCTGGAGGCAGTCAAAATGAGCCTTAGAATTCTTCCCTACCTTATTCCTGTGCTGAGATACAGGCTGCTCCAACCTGCTGTAAAATGCTTGATTTCGAGAGTGAGCGAAACTAATGAAAACATTGTTGGGGTAAAACGTAAAGGGAAAGACCTAGCACCAAATCCAATTTGCCATCTGATCTAACTTCTGGAGGCAGTCAAAATGAGCCTTAGAATTCTTCCCTACCTTATTCCTGTGCTGAGATACAGGCTGCTCCAACCTGCTGTAAAATGCTTGATTTCGAGAGTGAGCGAAACTAATGAAAACATTGTTGGGGTAAAACCTAAAGGGAAAGACCTAGCACCAAATCCAATTTGCCATCTGATCTAACTTCTGGAGGCAGTCAAAATGAGCCTTAGAATTCTTCCCTACCTTATTCCTGTGCTGAGATACAGGCTGCTCCAACCTGCTGTAAAATGCTTGATTTCGAGAGTGAGCGAAACTAATGAAAACATTGTTGGGGTAAAACCTAAAGGGAAAGACCTAGCACCAAATCCAATTTGCCATCTGATCTAACTTCTGGAGGCAGTCAAAATGAGCCTTAGAATTCTTCCCTACCTTATTCCTGTGCTGAGATACAGGCTGCTCCAACCTGCTGTAAAATGCTTGATTTCGAGAGTGAGCGAAACTAATGAAAACATTGTTGGGGTAAAACCTAAAGGGAAAGACCTAGCACCAAATCCAATTTGCCATCTGATCTAACTTCTGGAGGCAGTCAAAATGAGCCTTAGAATTCTTCCCTACCTTATTCCTGTGCTGAGATACAGGCTGCTCCAACCTGCTGTAAAATGCTTGATTTCGAGAGTGAGCGAAACTAATGAAAACATTGTTGGGGTAAAACCTAAAGGGAAAGACCTAGCACCAAATCCAATTTGCCATCTGATCTAACTTCTGGAGGCAGTCAAAATGAGCCTTAGAATTCTTCCCTACCTTATTCCTGTGCTGAGATACAGGCTGCTCCAACCTGCTGTAAAATGCTTGATTTCGAGAGTGAGCGAAACTAATGAAAACATTGTTGGGGTAAAACCTAAAGGGAAAGACCTAGCACCAAATCCAATTTGCCATCTGATCTAACTTCTGGAGGCAGTCAAAATGAGCCTTAGAATTCTTCCCTACCTTATTCCTGTGCTGAGATACAGGCTGCTCCAACCTGCTGTAAAATGCTTGATTTCGAGAGTGAGCGAAACTAATGAAAACATTGTTGGGGTAAAACCTAAAGGGAAAGACCTAGCACCAAATCCAATTTGCCATCTGATCTAACTTCTGGAGGCAGTCAAAATGAGCCTTAGAATTCTTCCCTACCTTATTCCTGTGCTGAGATACAGGCTGCTCCAACCTGCTGTAAAATGCTTGATTTCGAGAGTGAGCGAAACTAATGAAAACATTGTTGGGGTAAAACCTAAAGGGAAAGACCTAGCACCAAATCCAATTTGCCATCTGATCTAACTTCTGGAGGCAGTCAAAATGAGCCTTAGAATTCTTCCCTACCTTATTCCTGTGCTGAGATACAGGCTGCTCCAACCTGCTGTAAAATGCTTGATTTCGAGAGTGAGCGAAACTAATGAAAACATTGTTGGGGTAAAACCTAAAGGGAAAGACCTAGCACCAAATCCAATTTGCCATCTGATCTAACTTCTGGAGGCAGTCAAAATGAGCCTTAGAATTCTTCCCTACCTTATTCCTGTGCTGAGATACAGGCTGCTCCAACCTGCTGTAA
>NW_027145185.1:7500-17500 GCF_026170545.1 Melanerpes formicivorus | reverse complement strand
CACGGGAGCACCGGGACGTGCTAGAGGAGACAGCGACCCGCGGAAGCGGGGCGCGCCCCCGGCACGCCAGGACCTTAGAGCCGGGGCGGCTCGCTCGGCAGCGGGCGGGGGTACGGGCCACAAAGCCGCCCTTCTCAGGCTAGAGGTTTCATTTAGGGAGGAACCCTCGGGGACCCCACCCGGGCAGGTGAGGCCTCACGCGCGGCGCCGCTTTTAGCCCCTTTTAACTTTCGCGACGCCGCCGCCTCGCTCTCGGCTCGGCCAACCCCCGCCACACGCAGCTGCTCGCGGCCGGCACCCGCGGGTACCCGGAACCGAGGACGACACCGGCGCCTCACGCGTTTTAGGACACCTGAAAACTCACGGGGCCACGCAGCAGTCACAAAGCCGGTTGCGGTAGACCGGTCCCCGAACCCTGCCCCAGCGCCGGGGGGGAGGTGGAAAGGGGAGGATGCGGCAAGGCACGCGCCGGGCCGCTAACGCCACGGCTCCCCCCCGCTCGAGCCGCTCGGGGCTGGGGGAACGAGGACGACACCTCACACGCGACGGGAAGCGAAGTGGAAAGGAAGACCGCCCTTGCCCTGCCGGCCGGGGGCCCTTTCCGACGCGACCCGAAAGGCCTCATCGATCAACAAGGACAGAAGGAAAGGAAGCCAGCGGAGGCCCCACGGCCTCGCTCTTCTGGGACAGACACAGCCACGCGCACCCGCCACCGCCCTCGGGAGCAGCCAGCAGGCACGGGGCTCGGCGTGCGGGCAACACGCCGGAGGAGCAAACGGGGCGCCCTCCAGAGATGGGGGGGGGCAAGCTGCACCGGGCCGCACCGGCTCACAGGGCACCTCTGCCTCCCCGAAATGTGGGCTTGCATTTTCCCTCAAGCTGCACCGAGTTACATCTCCATCACGGGGCGCCCCTCTGGAGCCAGGAGGAAGCCGTGCTGGGGCACCGGCTTGCCCTCCTCCCCCCATGCCGGGCTCCATAGCGTACGAGTGGCCAGTCACCGCCGCTGGCTTTTCCCTTAGATGCCGTGCCCCCGCGGGCTGCGGCTTTGGCCATGGGGGGGAACCCCCGTGAAGAGGGTCCAGTGCTGGGAACTCTCTCTGCCCCTTACCGGGCTCTCTCTCGCCGTGCCTGGACGGGCTTGCTTTCCATTCTTGGTGGGACCGACGCCGGCACCACATCTCCCCGGCTTTCTCTGCCCCCGTGCCCCACCGGGCAAACTTCGCTTCGGGGGTTCCACACTTCGGCAGTGGCCGGCGCCAGCCACTCGTCAACTTTTTTTCTTTTCCCCGCTTTCGTTGCCGAGCCCGGGCTGGGCTCCGGCTCACGGACGAGCGAAACCCATCCAACACCGCTGAGGGTGCGCCAGCGGCCGCTCCAAACCGCCGCGCCTTTGTTCGGCCCCGCGGGTCCCCTCTCTGACCCGGGCGAAAGCCACCGAGAAGCCAGACGGACCCCTGCCCAGCCGCCTGGCGGGTGGCTTGGAGCAGCCGCTCGGCAGCGCTGCCCTGGGAGTGCTCGGCGTCGCTTGTTCCCTCATATACGGAACTGGAGGGCCGTCAGCTCCGCGAGCGCACAACCAGCCGACCTCCGCCCAGCGGCAGGTCGCAGAAATCACGCCGGCTTGTACGATGACGTAGGCGGAGGCAGAGCGCAACAGCGACCCCTTGGCGACAAGCGCGATCTCCGCGGAGAGCACGTCTACTCGCCGAGGGAGAGCACGTCTACTCGCCCAGGGAGAGCACGTCTACTCGCCCAGGGAGAGCACGTCTACTCGCCCAGGGAGAGCACGTCTACTCGCCCAGGGAGAGCACGTCTACTCGCCCAGGGAGAGCACGTCTACTCGCCCAGGGAGAGCACGTCTACTCGCCCAGGGAGAGCACGTCTACTCGCCCAGGGAGAGCACGTCTACTCGCCCAGGGAGAGCACGTCTACTCGCCCAGGGAGAGCACGTCTACTCGCCGAGGGAGAGCACGTCTACTCGCCCAGGGAGAGCACGTCTACTCGCCCAGGGAGAGCACGTCTACTCGCCCAGGGAGAGCACGTCTACTCGCCGAGGGAGAGCACGTCTACTCGCCGAGGGAGAGCACGTCTACTCGCCGAGGGAGAGCACGTCTACTCGCCGAGGGAGAGCACGTCTACTCGCCGAGGGAGAGCACGTCTACCTCCCGCCTGAGGGAGAGCACGGGGGGGGGGGGGACAAAGACAGGCGGCAGCAGCTTCGGTGAACGTCACCCGGGAGGCGACCGGGGCTGTCCCGGGGCAGTCCCGGGAAGCCGGCGTCCGACACAGGGAACCGTCAGCTGCCGGACCGGGGCGAATCCCCGCGGCCACGGCAGGGGTGGGGGCTCGAAGACAGCCGGCAGCCGCTTCGGTGAACGTCACCCGGGAGGAGACTGGGGCCCTCCCGGGACCGTCCCGGGAAGACGACGTTCGGCACGAGATCCCGGCCGCGGCCGGACCGGCTCGAAGCCTCGCGGTCCCGGCAGCAGCCGGAGCCGCTCGCCGCCTCGGGCTCCCGGCCCCCTACAGATCCGGCGACTCGTTCGCGGGCGGCGGGGGGAGGCAGTGGAGGGGGTGCGGGGAGAAGCGGCAGCGGAGGCGGAGGGGGGGGGGGCTCGAAGACAGCCGGCAGCCGCTTCGGTGAACGTCACCCAGGAGGCGATCGGGGCCGTCCCGGGGCCGTCCCGGGATGCCGGCTTCCGGCACGGGGTCCCGGCCGCGGCCGGACCGGCTCGTATCCCCGCGGCTCCGGCAGGGGGGGGGGGGGCTCGAAGACAGCCGGCAGTCGCCTCGGTGAACGTCACCCGGCCGGCGACCGCGGCCGTTCCGGGGCCGTCCCGGGAAGCCTGCGACAGGCACGGGGGTCCCAGCCGCGGCCGGACCGACTCGAAGCCCCGCGGCCCCGGCACGGGGGAGGCCCAAAGACTGGCGGCAGCCGCTTCGCTGAACGTCACCCGGCCGGCGACCGGGGCCGTCCCGGGGCCGTCCCGGGATGCCGGCATCCGGCACGGGGTCCCGGCCGCGGCCGGAGCGGCTCGAATCCCCGCGGTCCCGGCAGCAGCCGGAGCCGCTCGCCGTTCGGGCTCCCGGCACCCTACGGATCCGGCGACTCGTTCGCCGGCGGCGGGGGGAGGCAGTGAAGGAGGTGCGGGCAGAAGCGGCAGCGGAGGCGGAGGGGGGGGGGGGGCTCGAAGACAGCCGGCAGCCGCTTCGGAGAACGTCACCCGGCCGGCGACCGCGGCCGTTCCGGGGCCGTCCCGGGAAGCCTGCGACAGGCACGGGGTCCCGGCCTCGGCCGGACCCGCACTGGGTGCCGCCGCCTCGGGCTCTCGGGACGGTATGGATCCGCCGACTCGTTCGCCGGCGGCGGGGGGAGGCAGTGGAGGGGGTGCGGGGAGAAGCGGCAGCGGAGGCGGAGGGGGGGGGGGGCTCGAAGACAGCCGGCAGCCGCTTCGGTGAACGTCACCCGGCCGGCGACCGGGGCCGTCCCGGGGGCCGTCCGGGGATGCCGGCTTCCGGCACGGGGTCCCGGCCGCGGCCGGACCGGCTCGAATCCCCGCGGTCCCGGCAGCAGCCGGAGCCGCTCGCCGTTCGGGCTCCCGGCACCCTACAGATCCGGCGACTCGTTCGCGGGCGGCGGGGGGAGGCAGTGGAGGGGGTGCGGGCAGAAGCGGGCCGCGGAGGCGGAGGGGGGGGGGGGGCTCGAAGACAGCCGGCAGCCGCTTCGGTGAACGTCACCCGGGAGGCGACCGGGACCGGCCCGGGAAGCCATCGTCCGGCCCCGGATCCCGGCCGCGGCCGGACCGGCTCGAAGCCCCGCGGCCCCGGCACGGGGGAGGCCCAAAGACTGGCGGCAGCCGCTTCGCTGAACGTCACCCGGCCGGCGACCGGGGCCGTCCCGGGGCCGTCCCGGGATGCCGGCTTCCGGCACGGGGTCCCGGCCGCGGCCGGACCGGCTCGAATCCCCGCGGTCCCGGCAGCAGCCGGAGCCGCTCGCCGTTCGGGCTCCCGGCACCCTACGGATCCGCCGACTCGTTCGCCGGCGGCGGGGGGAGGCAGTGGAGGGGGTGCGGGCAGAAGCGGCAGCGGAGGCGGAGGGGGGGGGGCTCGAAGACAGCCGGCAGCCGCTTCGGTGAACGTCACCCGGCCGGCGACCGGGGCCGTCCCGGGGCCGTCCGGGGATGCCGGCTTCCGGCACGGGGTCCCGGCCGCGGCCGGAGCGGCTCGAATCCCCGCGGTCCCGGCAGCAGCCGGAGCCGCTCGCCGTTCGGGCTCCCGGCACCCTACAGATCCGGCGACTCGTTCGCCGGCGGCGGGGGGAGGCAGTGGAGGGGGTGCGGGGAGAAGCGGCAGCGGAGGCGGAGGGGGGGGGGGGGCTCGAAGACAGCCGGCAGCCGCTTCGGTGAACGTCACCCGGCCGGCGACCGGGGCCGTCCCGGGGCCGTCCGGGGATGCCGGCTTCCGGCACGGGGTCCCGGCCGCGGCCGGAGCGGCTCGAATCCCCGCGGTCCCGGCAGCAGCCGGAGCCGCTCGCCGTTCGGGCTCCCGGCACCCTACAGATCCGGCGACTCGTTCGCCGGCGGCGGGGGGAGGCAGTGGAGGGGGTGCGGGGAGAAGCGGCAGCGGAGGCGGAGGGGGGGGGGGGGCTCGAAGACAGCCGGCAGCCGCTTCGGTGAACGTCACCCGGGAGGCGACCGGGACCGGCCCGGGAAGCCATCGTCCGGCCCGGGATCCCGGCCGCGGCCGGACCGGCTCGAATCCCCGCGGCCCCGGCACGGGGGAGGCCCAAAGACTGGCGGCAGCCGCTTCGCTGAACGTCACCCGGCCGGCGACCGGGGCCGTCCCGGGGCCGTCCCGGGATGCCGGCTTCCGGCACGGGGTCCCGGCCGCGGCCGGACCGGCTCGAATCCCCCCGGTCCCGGCAGCAGCCGGAGCCGCTCGCCGTTCGGGCTCCCGGCACCCTACGGATCCGGCGACTCGTTCGCCGGCGGCGGGGGGAGGCAGTGGAGGC
Organism: Melanerpes formicivorus; assembly: GCF_026170545.1. NCBI lineage: Eukaryota > Metazoa > Chordata > Aves > Piciformes > Picidae > Melanerpes > Melanerpes formicivorus. The sequence goes on along the minus strand of NW_027145185.1, from coordinate 12,486 downwards.
GGTGCGGGGAGAAGCGGCAGCGGAGGCGGAGGGGGGGCGGGGGGGACGATAGTGGCGGGGGGCGGGGGGTGCTCGAAGGCAGCCGGCAGCCGGTTCGGTGAACATTCGCCGGGGCGGGGGGGGCGACCTGTCCGTGCCCGGGGCAGCCCCGGGAAGCCGGCAGCCAGCACGGGGTCCCGGCAGCACCTGTTCCCTGCCCTGGGACTTGCCGTGCCCGGCGGCCGGTTGCCGGGTGGGGGGAGCGATGAGAGGCGGGGCGCAGCGGCCGGGGCAGCGCCGGGCCGCAGCGGGGGGCTGGGCGGGTGGGGTAGGCGTCGAGCGGCAAGCCCTCGGCTGCAGCGAATGTTCGGCGGTGCGGGGCGGGGGGGGGACGGGACGACACGTTGGGGGCGCCGAGTCCGAGCCACCCCCGGCCCCAGGGGCGGCCGGAGGGGGAGGCCGGTGCCTGGCCCTGGGAGCTGCTGGGCGCCGGATGGCCGAGGGTGCGTCAGAAGCCGCCCGAGCGGTCGAGCAGGTCCTCCAGAAAGGCCTAGGGTGGCTTCGAGGGCCCCGGGAGCAGTCGAGGGAGGCCTCCAGGCAGGTCTGGAGTGGATGGGAGGCCTTCCAAAGCAGACAAGGGAGCCTGCAGAGCGTGCGGGGGAGGCTTCTGGTGCGGCCTGGGGTGGGACGGAAGCCTGCAGAGCGTGCGGGGGAGGCTTCTGGTGCGGCCTGGGGTGGCTGAGAAGCCTGCAGAGCGTGCGGGAGAGGCTTCTGTTGGGGCCTGGGGTGGCTGAGAAGCCTGCAGAGCGTGCGGGGGAGGCTTCTGCTGCGGCCTGGGGTGGCTGAGAAGCCTGCAGAGCGTGCGGGGGAGGCTTCTGCTGCGGCCTGGGGTGGCTGAGAAGCCTGCAGAGCGTGCAGGGGAGGCTTCTGCTGCGGCCTGGGGTGGCTGAGAAGCCTGCAGAGCGTGCGGGGGAGGCTTCTGGTGCGGCCTGGGGTGGGACGGAAGCCTGCAGAGCGTGCGGGGGAGGCTTCTGGTGCGGCCTGGGGTGGGTCGGAAGCCTGCAGAGCGTGCGGGAGAGGCTTCTGCTGCGGCCTGGGGTGGGTCGGAAGCCTGCAGAGCGTGCGGGAGAGGCTTCTGTTGGGGCCTGGGGTGGCTGAGAAGCCTGCAGAGCGTGCGGGGGAGGCTTCTGCTGCGGCCTGGGGTGGCTGAGAAGCCTGCAGAGCGTGCGGGGGAGGCTTCTGCTGCGGCCTGGGGTGGCTGAGAAGCCTGCAGAGCGTGCGGGGGAGGCTTCTGGTGCGGCCTGGGGTGGCTGAGAAGCCTGCAGAGCGTGCGGGGGAGGCTTCTGGTGCGGCCTGGGGTGGGACGGAAGCCTGCAGAGCGTGCGGGGGAGGCTTCTGGTGCGGCCTGGGGTGGGTCGGAAGCCTGCAGAGCGTGCGGGAGAGGCTTCTGTTGGGGCCTGGGGTGGCTGAGAAGCCTGCAGAGCGTGCGGGGGAGGCTTCTGCTGCGGCCTGGGGTGGCTGAGAAGCCTGCAGAGCGTGCGGGGGAGGCTTCTGCTGCGGCCTGGGGTGGCTGAGAAGCCTGCAGAGCGTGCGGGGGAGGCTTCTGCTGCGGCCTGGGGTGGCTGAGAAGCCTGCAGAGCGTGCGGGGGAGGCTTCTGGTGCGGCCTGGGGTGGCTGAGAAGCCTGCAGAGCGTGCGGGGGAGGCTTCTGGTGCGGCCTGGGGTGGCTGAGAAGCCTGCAGAGCGTGCGGGGGAGGCTTCTGGTGCGGCCTGGGGTGGGACGGAAGCCTGCAGAGCATGCGGGGGGAGGCTTCTGGTGCGGCCTGGGGTGGGACGGAAGCCTGCAGAGCGTGCGGGGGGAGGCTTCTGGTGCGGCCTGGGGTGGGTCGGAAGCCTGCAGAGCGTGCGGGAGAGGCTTCTGCTGCGGCCTGGGGTGGGTGGGAAGCCTGCAGAGCGTGCGGGGGAGGCTTCTGGTGCGGCCTGGGGTGGCTGAGAAGCCTGAAGAGCGTGCGGGGGAGGCTTCTGGTGCGGCCTGGGGTGGCTGAGAAGCCTGAAGAGCGTGCGGGAGAGGCTTCTGGTGCGGCCTGGGGTGGCTGAGAAGCCTGCAGAGCGTGCGGGGGAGGCTTCTGGTGCGGCCTGGGGTGGCTGAGAAGCCTGAAGAGCGTGCGGGAGAGGCTTCTGCTGCGGCCTGGGGTGGCTGAGAAGCCTGCAGGCGTGCGGGAGAGGCTTCTGCTGCGGCCTGGGGTGGCTGAGAAGCCTGCAGAGCGTGCGGGAGAGGCTTCTGGTGCGGCCTGGGGTGGGTCGGAAGCCTGCAGAGCGTGCGGGAGAGGCTTCTGCTGCGGCCTGGGGTGGGTCGGAAGCCTGCAGAGCGTGCGGGGGAGGCTTCTGCTGCGGCCTGGGGTCTCTGGGTGGCCTCTAGAGAGGTGCAAAAGACCCTCTGGGTTGGGCTGGGGTGGCTCTTGGACCCCTGCCACACAGTGGAGAGCGGCCTCCGGCCCGCCACCTGTGTCCCTGTGTGCCTGAGTGCCTGTGTCCCTGTGTCCCTGTGTCCCTGAGTGCCTGAGTGCCTGAGTGCCTGTGTCCCTGTGTCCCTGTGTCCCTGTGTCCCTGTGTGCCTGAGTGCCTGTGTCCCTGTGTCCCTGTGTCCCTGTGTCCCTGAGTGCCTGAGTGCCTGAGTGCCTGTGTCCCTGTGTCCTTGTGTCCCTGTGTCCCTGTGTCCCTGTGTGCCTGAGTGCCTGTGTCCCTGTGTCCCTGTCTGTGTACCTGTGTGCGAGAGTGTCCGGCACGCCACCCAGCGGCGGCGGGCAAGCAGGTAGGCGGGTGGGCGGGCCGGCGAGGGCCAGTGTGAGTTTGGGGGGTGGGAGGGGAGGCGGCAGCTGGAAGCGTCAGAGGAGGGGGCGTGGCTCCGGCTGGCCCCGGGAGCAGGTTCCCGGGACCGGGACCGGCTGGACCCGGCGAGTGGTTGATCCCGGGGCGGGGGGCAGAGGCGGCGGGAAGCGGCAGCTGCGTGTGCGGCGGGGGGGGTGGAGGGCGAACCGCGGCGGGAAGCGGATGCTTCAGAGCAGGTTACGGGGGCGGGGACGGACGACACCACCTGTCCCCGCCCCGGGACGGGCTGGACCCGGCGCCCTGGACCCGGCGCCGTGTACCCGCCGCCGCCCCCGCCGCCGCCCCCCTCCGCCACCCCGGGACCCCGACGTTTTTTGGCGCCCGCGCCTTTTTTTGCTCCCCGCCTGCCCGCGCTGCCCCGGGCCCTCCCCCGGGGCGGGGCGGGAGGGAGGGAGGGACGGACGGACGGGTAGCCGGGGATCTCCGAGCGCGCGCCACCAGACCGAGGCGGGTCCCGGCGGCGGCGGCGGCGGCGGCGGCGGCGGCGGCGGCAGCAGCAAGCGACGGCGGGGGGGGCAGGCTAGGGAGAGAGGGGGAGCGGCATGCGGTAGGGCTGGGGGGTTTGTTTCGGGGGGGAGGGGTGGGGGGGGGGTGGCAGCGGTCAGCGAGAGCGGGGAGAGGGGGAGCGGCATGCGGTAGGGCTGGGGTGTTTTTGGGGTGGGGGCGTTGGGGGGATTAGCGGGCGGGCGGGCAGCCCAGCCAAGCGGCAAGCCGGGGGGGCGGGCGAGGGCGGCTTTAGGGCCGGAGGAGCGGAGCGCAACCTCCCCCGTGCAGGCTCCAGCGTGGAGAGCAGCAAGTTTTTGGGGACGGGGGACGACGGACGGGAGGGGCAGCGGCGAGAGGCTAGCTGCGGCAAGGGGCACCGGCACGGCCGCCCTAACAGCGCCGCCTCGGTCGCAGGGGTTAGAGAGCAGCCGGGCAGCCCGGGAGGGAAGCGGCAGCCCGCGAAGGGGGGAAGGGGGGGCTCCGCGCAAACCGCTAACGGGAGCCGGGGGGTGTGGGGAGCTGGGGGTGGCAGCAGCGGCAAGAGGCAACGTCGGGAGGGGGGGCTCCGCGCAAACCGGTAACGGGGGCCGGGGGGTGTGGGGGGGGGCGGTGGCGGCCGCGGCAAGAGGCAACGGCAGGCGGGGGGGCTCCGCGCAAACCGGCAGCGGGGGGGGGGGGCGGGGGTAGCGGCAAGAGGCAACGGCGGGAAGGGGGGGCTCCGCGCAAACCGCTAACGGGAGCCGGGGGGTGTGGGGAGCTGGGGGTGGCAGCAGCGGCAAGAGGCAACGTCGGGAGGGGGGGCTCCGCGCAAACCGGTAACGGGGGCCCGGGGGTGTGGAGGGGGCGGTGGTGGCCGCGGCGAGAGGCAACGGCAGGCGGGGGCGCTCCGCGCAAACCGGCAGCGGGGGGGGGGCGGGGGGTAACGGCAAGAGGCAACGGCGGGAAGGGGGGGCTCCGCGCAAACCGGCAGCGGGGGGGGGGCGGGGGGTAGCGGCAAGAGGCAACGGCGGGAAGGGGGGGCTCCGCGCAAACCGGCAGCGGGGGGGGGCGGGGGGTAGCGGCAAGAGGCAACGGCGGGAAGGGGGGGCTCCGCGCAAACCGGCAGCGGGGGGGGGCGGGGGGTAGCGGCAAGAGGCAACGGCGGGAAGGGGGAGCTCCGCGCAAACCGGCAGCGGGGGGGGGGCGGGGGGTAGCGGCAAGAGGCAACGTCGGGAGGGGGGGCTCCGCGCAAACCGGCAGCGGGGGGGGGGCGGGGGTAGCGGCAAGAGGCAACGTCGGGAGGGGGGGCGCCGCGCAAACCGGCAACGGGGGCGGGGGGGGAGGCGGTCAGGGGCGGGGGGAGATTTCTAGAGATGCCGGCAGACCTTCTCCCCGGAGAACAGCGCTGTTGAAGAAAAGACTGCTTCAGAACACAACCTTTAATGAAAGACGCTCGATGAAAACAACACTTAATAAAAGAAGGTTTCATGCCGACTGCCTCTCTTCATTTACGCCGCCGCGGGGGGGGGGGGTTGGGGGCCGGGCGGGCGATACCAGGCGGCCCTCGTCCCGGGGACCACGTCTACCCCGCGGTTCCAGCCTCCGCGCGCTAAGTGCCCGCCCGGCCGCGGGGAGCACGTCTACCTCCTGCCGC
>NW_027145184.1:0-26670 GCF_026170545.1 Melanerpes formicivorus | reverse complement strand
TGCCCACCAAGCAACATGGTAATGATGGAAAGATGTCATTGCATGAGCCACCACTGTGCTGCTGTGTTCTGATGGGTTTGTTCTGCTTGCATGGAGGCAAAGCAAAGCAGGAACTGCAGTTGGACATTAGTAAAGATGTATGGAAAATCAAGTTACTTGAAAACCCCATCCTTTCCTTTCCCCACCACCTCTCCTTTCCCATATCTGTCTCTTTGCCACCCCACCTGCTCCATTTTCCTCCTTTTTCCCCTCAAACCCAGAGCACCTGGGCTCTATTGGAGCCTCCTCCCACCCCACGTGTGGCCACTTTGCCCTCCCCACCCACTCCCCTATTTAATCCCCACCAGGAAGGGCAGCAGCCCCAAGCTGAGCCCATCTGGGCTGGAGGATCCTCCTCTCATCGCTGGTGAGTGCCCCTGGTGCACCCTGGGTGATGGTGGTGGTGACAACAAAGGCCGGGGGGCCTGGTGGCCCCCCGGTTGTTAGGGCAATGATTGATGACTGCTCCAATGTCCTCCACGGGTGCTGGCTGGGGCTCCTTGCTGGGGCTGAGCTCCTCTGGGTGGTACCTTGGCTAGCTGAGGGTCTTGCCCCTAGCTCTGGGATGGATGGTGGAGCAGGAGCTGTTTAGGCAGGGTGGAGGATGGTGTAGAGGGAGCAGGAGCTGCCTTGGGAAGATGAAGTGGGGTGGTGAGGGGGACAAAGGCCTGGTGGCTCCCCAGTTAGGCAGAAAGGCTTATTGAAGGGAGACCTTATTGAAGGGAGAAAAGGAACCTTGAGATAATGCTGAGCTTCCAAAGGATTCTTTGCCTTTGCTGCTGCCTTTCCAGCACTTTCTGCCTTCATGTCCCCTGACCAGCTTGAGCTCCAACTGCTACCATGAGTGTTGAGAATCAGCTGAAAGTTCTGCTTGAAATAACCTGTTTTGTTTATAGGTGGTGTTTTACTCTGAGAGTGTCTTCTCTTGTGCTCTTCAAACTACAGCTGTTCAGACAATCTCTGACATTGAAGTCACAGAATTGTCAGGGTTGAGGCTGGGACCTCAAGAATCATCCAGTTCCAAGCCCCCTGCCATGGGCAGGGTCACCTCACACTACAGCAGGTTGCTCACAGCCACATCCAGCCTGGCTGCAAAACCCTCCAGGGATGAGGCTTCCACCACCTCCCTGGGCAACCTGTGCCAGTCTCTCACCACCCTCATGGGGAAGAACTTCTTCCTAACATCCAATCTGAATCTACCCATTTCTAGTTTTGTTCCATTCCCCCCAGTCCTGTCACTCCCTGACACCTTCAAAAGTCCCTCCCCAGCTTTCTTGTAGCCCCCTTCAGATACTGGAAGGCCACAATTAGGTCTCCTTGGAGCCTTCTCTTCTCTGGACTGAACAGCCCCAACTCCCTCAGTCTGTCTTCAAAGGAGAGGAGCTCCAGCCCTCTAATCATCTTCCTCATCAAAGCAATGAGCCCTGTACACCTGCAAGTGAGGCACAAAATGTCTTTATACTTCTTCAGGCACTATTTTAAAGCAATCAGAGTGTCCATTTCTCCCCAGTTCACATATTCCAAGCAAAATATGATGTTGCACTTCTGAATGGCAAAATAAAAGCTTATGCAATTAGAGATGAAGCCTGAGGTAGCTGCAAAGGAAATCAAAGTTGGCTGGCATGGCAGGGCAGGGTAGGAGGTTTATACAGTGGTTGTCACTCCTCCCAGAGTCAAAAATGCCCTTGGTCTTACTCTGTAGGTTCCTTCTTTGCCACAAGAATGCAAATCAAGCTCCTCTTGAGCAGCAAACTTGAGTTTGGTGGCAGTGCTGTAATCTTTCATCACTGAGAAGAGAGTCTTCAATTGAACTTTTGATCATGATATTCATTTGGAACACTGCACAAGCCCAAGAACTGCTTCATGACACTACATTACCACTACTGATGCTCCTCCTTGTCTGAAAATATTGGCCTTAAAGAGGCAACATTCCTTTGAAGTCTACTCAGCTTCACAAAGTCAAAGTAAGCTTCAGTCCTCATCCATTTTTAATTAGTTTAATTTCTTGCTTCTCTTCTCCATAGCTCTGAAAGTGGAAGTAGCTCATGGAATTGCAGAACCATGGAGCTGCTGAGGCTGGAAGAGACTCATGAGATCATCAAGTCCAAGTGCTCACCTAGAGCTCACCCCTGCTGCTAAGCCACTGCCACTAAACCACATCCATGCAGCTTTTAAATCCCTCCAGGGATGGTGACTGCACCACCCCCCTGAGCAGCCTGCTCATGCTGGTGTTTTATTCCTGGAGGATGTTTGCATCCACCACACTTCCACTGCATTTTTAAAGCTGTTGTTATGAATTAATATGCTAGTGATTTGATTAAGCACACCTGAGTGAAGCAAGCTGCTCCTTCTAGCCATAAAAGCATAGCTAGAGGTAGCTCTAATGGGTACCCCATGGAGTGCTGCAGACTTGGGGAAGAGTGGCTGGCAAGCTGCCTGGCAGAAAAGCACCTGGGGGGATTGGACAACAGCCAGCTGAACGTGATCCAGCAGCCTAGCCTCTGTCAGCTGTAGTGTGGCCAGCAGGAGTAGGGAAGGGATTGTCCCCCTGTACTTGGTGCTGGTGAATGCAGGGTTTAGGTTGTGGCCCCTTCTTGAGGTGTTGGAATGTGTCAAAGGAGGACAACAAAGCTGGTGAAGGGTCCAGAGAACAAATCTTATGAGCAGCTGCTAAGGGAACTAGTGGTGTTTAGCCTGGAGATGAGACAGCTGAGGGGAGACCTCATTGCTCTCTACAAGTACCTGAAAGGAGGTTGAAGTGAGATGGGGGGATGGACTTTTCTCCCAAGTAACAAATGACAGGACAAGAAGAAAGGGCCTTGAGTTTCAGCAGGGGAGGTGTAGTCTGAATAGCAGGAAACATTTCTTCAGTGAAAGGGCTGTGAAGCACTGGGACACACTGCCCAGTGAAGAGATTGAGTCATCATCCCTGGTGGTATTTAAATGACATGTTCGTGTTGTGCCTAGGGTCATGGTTTAGGGGTGGACTGGGCAGTGTTAGGGTTATGATTCTAATGGTTTTATATACAGTTACCATGGAGACTTGTCTGAGAGTCTTAATTTGGCCTGATTGGTGTAGGAATGTTAAAGTTTTATAGAGGCTCCTCTGGGCACAGGCAGGGCTGAGGGCTTGTCTGGGGCTAAAGCAGACAGTGTGTTAATCCTAGGGACCTGAACAACCATGCAGTGCAATGACTCAGGCAGGGATCAAGGCTCTGAGTGCCTGAGCTGGAAACAAGCTCCTAGGTGAGGGGCTGGAAGTCCCAAGTGAGCTCGTTGCAGCCCCTTCTCAGGCAGCTCTTTCCTCACAAGGCTGATCCCAAGTCACAGCTGCACTGTGTCAGAGCTGCCTGCAAGCACAGGCAGCCAATCCCTCGTTGGGAAGTGGACATGGCCTTGGAGATCTGACTTGCTGATGGTTTTGCTTCTGCAAGAGCTGAAACCCTCACATAGTGTCTGCCAATGCTCTTGCACCCCTTTTAAAAACACTCACACCCTGCTTGGGTAGAAGCTGGCCAGGAAAAGGCTTTTCCCCTCCAGGAAAAGACTTATCTACTACCATAGGCAAGCAGGGCAAAACAAAGCTAAACTAAAACCTGAGCTGTTGTTGAGTGAGGTGGTGGGTGCACTGCTGGAAGGAGGGGATCAGAGAGGGGTCTGGAGATGGATGGATGGATGTTGTAGGAGGGAAATATCTGGATTGAGAGAGAGAAGGAAAGGAGGAAAAACTGTGGGCTGGAAGGTAGAAATAAGTTGACTGTCAAGGAAGATGACAGTGACTTCTTGGAGGATTTGCCTGAAAACCTCAGACCACTGGAGGGGCAGCTCACAGAATCACTAGGGTTGGAAAAGACCTTCAAGATCATCAAGTCCAACCATAACCCAGCCACCATGACCACTAAACTATACCATGAAGTACAGAGACTCATAGAATCATTAAGGTTGGAAAAGGCCCCTAAGATCACTGAGTCCAACACCAACCCAACCACCATGACCACCAAACCATATCCTGAAACACCACAGCCACCTGAGCACCTCCCTGGGCAGCCTGCTCCAACATGCCCCCCCCCCACCCCCCCCCACCCCCACCCTCAGCAATAAAATTGTTCCTAACCTCCAACCCAGCTGGATCTGGTCCATCTCTGCCTCAAGCAGCAGCAGAGAGTGATTTGTGGCTGGATCTGACACTTGTGTGACAGTCCAGCCCCATGAACATAGATCATAGAAGCTCATAGAATCAACCAGGCTGGAAAAGACCTCAGAGATCATCAAGTCCAAGCTGTCACCCCACACCTCCTGACAGCTAAACCATGGCTCCAAGTGCCACATCCAAGCCTTTTTGGAACACCTGCAGGGATGGGGACTCCACCACCTCCCAATGGCTAACAACTCTCTCTGGGAAGAACTTTCTCCTCACTTCTGGAGGAGACAAAGCACAAGTTTGGTGACCGTGCTAGGCTGCCCTTTTGTGGTTATGCTGTCTGGAGGTGCTGCTGCTGCCCCTAGGGTTGCTGCTAAAGCTGGGCTGAGATTCACCTTTGTAGAAGGGTAAGAGGGAAAGAAGCAGTCTGCCTCGAGGCAGCACGAAGTGCCTCCCTGAAGCAAAAGGCATTTCAGGACTGGAGCATTTTAGTGAAAGATGGATTCATTGCTTTGGAGATCCTGCCTTTGCCCTCTGCTCCAATCCAATCAAAACCAAACCACCTGGGAAGTGCAATTCCTTCCCAATTTAAAGATATTTTATTATTATTATTTTTTGTAACCTCTCCCTGGTTTTCAGAAGATGAGAGAGATCACTCTGGGCTGGTATGGACTCCCTCTCTCAATCAGAAATTGAAGTGCTTTCATTCTAAATGGCTTCTGCCCTTGCAATAATTTAGGGGCAAATTGGGAAGTGCAAGTTGCCCTCTTGAAGCAAGTCTGGCTGGCTGTAACTTATAAGAGGAGGCAATTATACCCTGGAAATGCTGGAACAGAGGGGTTTGAGATCCTGCCTTTTGGAGTTGCAGTTGTGTTTACTGGAATCTTTCCGTGTGCTCTAACTGGGCTGTAACCAGTTGGTCTTCTGAGTGCCCAGTGGTGGAGGGTTAGTGGTATCATGTAGCAGAGGTATTTCTGTTTCTCATTTGCTACTGACTCCAGGAGGCCAACCAGCCAGGTTTCCTAAAACCAGGCACATTTGGCTCCTGCTTATGATCAATGCTGTACAGTTATTCTATATTCACAGTGCCCAGTGCTTTGATCTTACCATAGCATCCGTCAGTGTTGGAAGGGACCACAAGGATCATCTAGTTCCAACCCACCTGCCATGGGCAGGGACACCCCACACTAGATCAGGCTGGCCAGAGCCTCATCCAGCCTGGGCTTAAACACCTCCAGGGACAGGGCCCCAACCACCTCCCTGGACAACCCATTCCAGGGCTTCACCACTCTCACGGTGAAGAACCTCCTCCTCACATCCAGCCTGAATCTCCCCACCTCCAGCTTCATTCCATTCCCCCTAGTCCTATCACTACCTACCTTTCCATCTTTAAGAGAGAAGGAGGGGAAAAAAATGAAGTGAAGGTGACACTGTCAATGCATAAGTCCATCAAGCAGCAGTGGAGAACCATAACAATTATTTAGTAGTTATGAGGTCTTGGGTGACAGGTTGGACTTGGTGATCTTTGAGGTCTCTTCCAAGCTTATTGATTCTGTTCTGCTCTATATTATTCTATTCTATTCTATTTTTTCAAGTGAAAGGAGAGAGTGTGGCAGGAGGATAGTGCCACAACACTTTGCTGCTGGATGAGTGAGCCAGCATTTCCCAGCATGTCTTCTGCCACCCTGACCTCAGCCACAGGCAGACCATAACACCCCAGTGCACGATCCTAAATGGCTTTATTTGAGGAATGACTTGCAAAAGGTCAACATTAGAATGGAAAATGAAGGCTAAAGGTGGCAGCAATCCAAGCACTTCCTCCTAGCAGTGGTTGCTGGGAGTGGGTGGAAGCTTGTCCTCTGAGCCGTGCTGCTTCGTGATTTCAGTGCCTGCATTTTCTCTAGACGTCTGGTACTGGACTTGTGACTTGATGTGGTGCTGCAGCATGTTTCATGCACCCATTCTCTGCCTCTCCTTTACTTCCCTCTGCCCAGTGTGAAACCTACCTCAAGCCTTCCTTCTCGCTGCAGTGAGTGGAAATCCGCAGCCCCATGAGAACTTTGTCTGTGCGGCAGCGTAAGGCATGATGTGAAACGCCAGCACTTACTCAGGCCCTGAGAGGAGGTTTTAGGTGCTAACTGCTGTTGGCAAAAGAGGGAGGTAAAACATGATTAAAGTGAAGACATTTCTTGGTTTTAAACATGTACAAGCCACATTGGTGTCACCATCTGCATTGTACTTGCCTTGCTGTGAGGTGAGTGCAGGATTTTCCTGTGGTCCCTTAGGGTTTGCCTCGAGATACCTGCATGAGACTCAAGTGTGGGACATCAGCAGCTTCCCCTTCAACAGCAACTTCTACATCTGCTGCTGATTCTGGATATTTTATTCCCAGACATCATCCTTGCCCTCTCCTCTTCCACTCTCCCGCTCCAAGTTGCTGAAGCTGTCCCCAGCTGCAGCTGTCACCCTTATGCCCCTGCTTTATCTCCTGCAACAGTAGAGAGACTAGATGATGAAAGTATTGAGAAGGCAGCCACTGCAGGGATGTGCAGGGGGATGGAGAATGACACTGGCTACAGAAAACTGTCAACAGAGATCAGGAGCTGGAGAGGTACAGGAAAAAAGGATGGGGAGCAGGAGGAGAAGTGGGACAGAGAGATGGAGGGGAGGATGAAGGCAACTTAGAGAGCCAGTGAGATCAGGTGAGAAAGGCTGCTGTGGGCTTTAACTACAGGAAAGACAAAGTTAAGGGGCAGGACAGGCACCTTAGTGCTAAGGAAACAGGAATGGAAGAGCTTCCTAAATACCTATGTGATGTTTGAAGGGCATGCCCAGCGTCTGGGTCCCACTGTGGCTACTGCTGGGGGAAAAAGAGCAGACAGAGGTGGACACTGTCCCTGCAAGAGCCTTGGCATGGTTTTTTTCTAGTTGCCTGTGCTGAGAGAACCTCTTCAGAGGCCTTGGAGGGGTTCAGGGGGAAGGCCCTTCTTGCATACCCCCCAAGGCAGCCCTCCCAGAGGTGTTGGAAGCAATGAGCTGAGCAATGGGCATTGCTGCCATGCTCCCACAGCAGTGTGCTGGTTGGCACTGTGACTGTGAGTCAAATCTTTCTACATTAAAAGGAAGAAAGGGTTTTCAAACACCACAATGACATAAATGCTGTAAAATTAGCTCCAATGCTGTGGTTCTGTGACCTCCAGGATGAATTAAACAAATGGCTTTTACACCCACTGGTGGAGTGAGACTTGATTAGTTACAACTCTCTTGCTTCTCCTTCACTAAATATTATGACTGTCAACAGCAGGAGCAGAGCTTTTGTTTGATGAAGAGATGGCCAGCTAGTGAGAAGCACTTGCTAAATAGTGAGGCTTGACAAGATCTCCTTTTTTTTTCCCAAGGCCCTTTGTACTCATGCCCTGGAATTTATGGGTTTCAGGTCTAGCCAATAGGTAGTTCCCCGCTGGTGGAAAGGTGCTGAGATGTGCTGCTGGTAGAGCTTGCATGTTTGCAGATGATCTCCCTGCAGTGTCCTGGCAATGGGCTGGGCATGGCTGCATGGAGTATCAGCTGCAAATGGGAGCATTGAAAGAGTGCTGTGCTCAAACCAGCTCTAGCAAGCAGCTTTTCTTCATTGTTTGTAAAGCCAGGACTCAATTTATGCCTCTAGGATTCACTAGTTCACATGAGAATGTTATCAGCTAGAAAATAATGTCTCACCTTCTCTCTCCCCACACAAGTCTCCCTGGCATGCATGTCCACACTGCCCAGCAAGGCTGCAATGTGGAGTGAAAACCCTCGTGGGCATTCAGCCCTGCATGTCTCATAGACATTATCCTATTGCATTGATAATTTGCTGAGGATATCATAGTATCATAGAATCAGTCAGGGCTGGAAGGGACCACAAGGATCATCTAGTTCCAACCCCCCTGCCATGGGCAGGGACACCCCACACTAGATCAGGCTGCCCAGCGCCTCATCCAGCCTGGGCTTAAACACCTCCAGGGATAGGACCTCAACCACCTCCCTGGACAACCCATCCCAGGGCTTCACCACTCTCATGGGGAAGAACCTCCTCCTCACATCCAGCCTGAATCTCCCCACCTCCAGCTTCATTCCCTTCCCCCTAGTCCTATCACTACCTGAGATCCTGAGCAGTCCCTCCCCAGCCTTCCTGTAGGCCCCCTTCAGATACTGGAAGGCCACAATGAGGTCACCTCGGAGCCTTCTCTTCTGCAGACTGAACAGCCCCAACTCCTTCAGTCTGTCCTCATAGGAGAGGTGCTCCAGCCCTCTGCTCATCCTCCTGGCCCTTCTCTGGACACCTTCCAGCAGGGGCAGTAGATGATGCTACATTTCCAATGCCCTAACTCGTTCAAACTAAGCCCATCTGTTCCAGTTGGATGGGGTTTATTAAACTGAGAGGAAAAATGAAGGCACCTCCTTCAGTTTCTCTGCAAGGGAGGTCAAAGCCTCACTGAAGTTACATGGCAAAGGGAAATTGCTAACCAGCAGAAGTTTCCCTGTTTTTAAAGGCAGTAAAGCAAATGTGAAGTAAGACAACACGAAATGCAGAGCTCCTTCACTGAGGTATTTTGTGACCTTTGCTCTCCAGAGCTGTGGAAGGGAGTTAGCTGTGTTTCTGAAGGCCAGCTATGCAAATGCAAATGAAGGAAAATACGTTGTGGGGGTGAGGGTGCTTGGCTTTTGTGCTGTGTAAGTGATGATCTGGGGTTGGTGAGGATGCTTGTACTGCCTTAGTGACAGCTTGTTTGGATTTTTTGGTGGCATGCACAAGTATCTGGATTACAGCTCCACACAGGGTTGCTGGGACAGCATATGCTGGGCTGCAAATTCAGTGGTAGGATATGGGCATGGTTTACCTGTTCTTATCCTCTGCTGAGTGCTTCTGATTGCTTCGTGTGAATCCTCCTCAGTTTAGCTCATAAAAACTTCCTTTCGTTGGAAAGTGTCCAGAAGCAACTCACATGGGGACCTGATGATGCAACAAGCAAAACTGAGCAGCTTTGTGTTTGCTTTAAGACCTCATCCAAGCCAGCCATGAGCATCTGACTTATTTTGTGTCTGCATGAGCAGTGACACATAGGATTGTTGCCTTCTTGAAGTGATAATGGACAGATACTTAAACCAGAAAGCAAGCTCTTGCCTTTGGGTCTATCTGGGTGGCCAGCTCCAGAACAAGAGGACACAGTCTCAAGCTGCACCAGGGGAGGTTTAGGCTGGATGGTAGGAAGAAGTTCTTCCCAGAAAGAGAGACTGGCCATTGGGATGTGCTGCCCAGGGAGGTGGTGGAGTCACCATCCCTGGAGGTGTTCAGGAAGAGACTGGATGGGGTGCTTGGTGCCATGGTTTAGTTGATCAGATGGTGTTGGTGATAGCTTGGACTTGATGATCTCAAAGGTCTCTTCCAACCTGGTTAATTCTATTCTATGCTATTCTCCTTCATCCTAAGGATTTGTTAGCTTTTAGTGATGCTGGAGAGCAAGACAATAAACAGAAATGTTCAGAATGTCTCACCATTTTGCAAGCCCTGTGCCAGCTGTGACATGCTTGTGGCTGACAGACCCCATGGGGAGATGAGCACCACAGCTGGCAACTGGAAACACAGCCAGGGACTGGCTGTAGCAGGGCCTGGGCGGTTCACACTCCAAACCAAGCTCTGATTGAGTCTGTGGCTGTGTTCAAATACAGCACTCTATTTTCCTCTCCCCTTGAAAACACAGAATCTGGGTGTTGGATGTGGAAACTTCATCAGCCTGAACTTCCTTTCATGCAAAAGGACACTCTGCTTCTCCCAGCCCAGGAGAAACAGCATGACATAGCTGAGCTGGGTGCTGGTGCCACAGATGAATGCCTTGGTTTAAGCTGGAGCGTCTCTCCTACGCCATTCTGAAGGAAAACCTTAACATATGCTCCAGGTCCACGCTCCACAGCATGGAAATATGTCTGTGCTGTTTACAAGTGCTCCTGGGTTTGTGTTTGGAACCCGGATCTCTGACTTCCTTTTGGAGCAGTCTCCGCTGGAAACCAGTCCCTGCTGCCAAGACAATCCACCTTTTCCTGCAAGATTTGGTATTAACAGTCTTGACAGAACATCTTGTTCCTGAGAAATACAGAAGTCAGTCTAGCAGTTGGTCCTCAAGAGGGGTACAAAATGTGGTTGCATAACTCTTATTTTGGGATGAAATCTGCAGGTTGGTAGAACAGAGTCTGAGCTCGGGGAGTTGGGAGGGAAGTGCAGCAGATTGCTGAGCTGGCTTTTGCTTGAGGCAAGGAGGCTCTTTTGTTAAAATGCAGTGTGCAGCTTGGAGGATTTCAGAAGTGAAGCTGAGGTGCTGCTTGTTCCTGGAGAGGGAATAGAATAGAATAGAATAGACCAGACCAGGTTGGAAGAGACCTTCAAGATCATCGCGTCCAACCCATCAACCAATCCAACCCACCCAAACAGCTAACCCATGGCACCAAGCACCCCATCAAGTCTCCTCCTGAACACCTCCAGGGATGGTGACTCCACCACCTCCCCGGGCAGCCCATTCCAATGGGCAATCACTCTCTCTGTATAGGACTTCTTCCTAACATCCAACCTAAACCTCCCCTGACGCAGCCTGAGACTGTGTCCTCTTGTTCTGGTGCTGGCTGCCTGGGAGAAGAGACCAACCTCTGCCTGTCTACAACCTCCCTTCAAGTAGCTGTAGAGAGCAATAAGGTCACCCCTGAGCCTCCTCCTCTCCAGGCTAAGCAGCCCCAGCTCCCTCAGCCTCTCCTCATAGGGCTTGTGTTCCAAGCCCCTCACCAACTTTGTTGCCCTTTTCTCTTTTCTGAGGGCTTTTCTCATCCCTCCCCTGACCACCTTGCCTGTGTGGGAAGCCCCAGTGCTGGCTCCTTGCAGCCCACGTGCCCTGAGCCTGACCCAGCCACAAGCACCACTGTGGGGTGAGAACCAGCCAGGCATCCCAGCATGCCCATGGTGGAGAACTTCCAGAGATGCCTTTGCTGAAATATCCTCAAGCTTAGATGCTCTTGACCTAGCACACATAATAGGAGCTGATCCCAGACTTGGCTGAAAGCTCCTTTGGAAAGGCTCTTGACATTCTCTAATTTATCCTTTCTTGCCTTCCATTGTTTGATTCCACTGGCACTTTTTATTAGCAGTCACTGCAGCCATGTGACAGGGCATGAATGATCTTTGATAAGGGTTATTTGTTTCTTGTCACAGGCTAAAAAAAAGAACCCAGCCCCCAACCAAACCACAATTTATACTCCTGCAAGTCCTTTCCCAAGGAGGATTCAGTAATGAATGCTGTAAGCTGCAGTGCAGGAGGTGGAATGGCATTTTGGACACTGTGACACCAACAGCCCCTGAATCTTCCCAGGCAATTTTCCTTTGCTCTGTGTCTGTGTTTCCTGAGTGACTATGTACAATTATTGCCATGTGTTATTTGATTTGACCTCATTGTGGCCTTCCAGGATCTGAAGGGGGCTACAAGAAGCCTGGGGAGGGACTGCTCAGGATCTCAGGTAGTGATAGGACTAGGGGGAATGGAATGAAGCTGGAGGTGGGGAGATTCAGGCTGGAGGTGAGGAGGAAGTTCTTCCCCATGAGAGTGGTGAAGCCCTGGAATGGGTTGTCCAGGGAGGTGGTTGAGGCCCCATCCCTGGAGGTGTTTAAGCCCAGGCTGGATGGGACTCTGGCCAGCCCCGTGGCAGGGGGGTTGGAACTAGATGATCCTTGTGGTCCCTTCCAACCCTGACTGATTCTATGATACAATTAAACAATATTGTAATTTGTTCTGCCAGGCAAAAGTTTCTCTGCTTGCACAGCAAATGCTGGCAGTGTGCTGGGCACACCTGAGGGCAGGTTTGATGGTGACACTGCAAATATTGCTGGGGGAGTGAAGCTCTCAGCAAAGCCCTGTGGGCAGCCTTTATGAAGCTGAAGTTGCTTTGCCTGTGGCACACCTGGAAACAGCAATCTCATCTCTTAAATGCAGGCTCCCTGCAAAGGCAAAACTTGCTGCACTCCCGTAGCTACCCAAGCAATAATCACAGTATCACAGTATCACTAAGGTTGGAAGAGACCTCAAAGATCACCAAGTCCAACCTGTCACCACGGACCTCATGACTAAACCATGGCACCAAGTGCCACATCCAATCCCCTCTTGAACCCCTCCAGGGATGGCAACTCCACCACCTCCCTGGGCAGCACATCCCAATGATGAATCCTGTGTGCCAGGCCAGTGTGCTCTGTGCACAGCCTGTCACCACCTCAAGAGCAGGCTCTCTGCTGAGGAGGGGATTTTTGCAATCTCCTGAGCTGCATCACAGCCAGCTTTGGCTCCAGGATCCTCGGTGTCAAAGCCAAAGGTTCTTAGCAGAGAGCTACTCCAGCTGTGGTCCTTGGCAGCTGGCAGTTTGTTGGTTTTACTTGCAGGAAGTACCTTCGTCCCCCACAAGACACAAAAAGTTTCTTCAATCCATCTTCTCACTTGCAGCTTCACACAAGCAGGGCCCTGCTGAGTGGGATGGACCCTGGAGTCTGTGCTGGCACTGTGGGCCAGACTAAATTCTGGTCTGAAAGATGATCTTTGCAGGGACATCAAAAGCATCACAGTCCCACCTGTCTTCATGGTCCCCATGTAATCACCAGCACTTATCATCACTGTTATTTCTGTCCAGGTCTATTATAAATAATGGTGCTTCTTTTCCAGTGCAATTTGGACTACTTCTTGCCTCTCCTTCAAAGGCATTTTGAGTAAACAACCTTATTTTAACGAAGCAGATGGAAACCTTTTTATAGCTGTTGAGGCACTGGCAGCATATCCACCCCTCAGCTAACTCTGTTCGCTGGTACTGCTCTCTGCTGTACGAAGGAAATGTCCCAAGTCATTAAAGTGTTGGATATAATCCATCCCACTTCAAAGAAGGTTATTATCAAGGTCATAATTTTGCTGTAATTCATTTTACAGCTACTCTAGAGGTACCACTGAGCAACTGGGATTGATTTCCCTTGATTTTTATTAGGAGCTGTTATCTGAAAGCAGAAAGGAACACAAACCCACCAGACTTCCTCGAGAAAGGCGCTGGAAAACAGTGGTGCTCATCAGCCATGAATGTGTCCACCCTGCGTTGGTGCCTCTGTTCTGGCACAGCCATTGCGTCTTCCCATCCATGGGACTGTGCTCACCTCATGCTGGAGCCCCAGCAGCAGCACTCAGACAGCTGAGACCTGTCCTCTTGCAGTGCAGGGCATTTGGCTCAAGCGTCACAGGAGGTCATGGAGTCCTGGTTTTGCCATTTCCTCCATCCCCATGGACAGCTGCAGGTTTCTGACCTTCTCCTCCATTCATGAAGAATTATGAGGGGTTTGGAGCACAGCCCTTTGAGGAGAGGCTGAGGGAGCTGGGGTTGTTTAGCCTGGAGAAGAGGAGGCTCAGGGGAGACCTTCTTGCTCTCTACAGCTACCTGAAGGGAGGTTGTAGCCAGGTGGGGGTTGGTCTCTTCTCCCAGGCAACCAGCACCAGAAAAAAGAGGGCACAGTCTCAAGCTGTGCCAGGGGAGGTTCAGGCTGGATGTTAGGAAGAAGTTCTTCACAGAGAGTGTGATTGGACATTGGGATGGGCTGCCCAGGGAGGTGGTGGAGTCACCATCACTGGAGGTGTTTAGGAGGAGACTGGATGGGGTGCTTGGTGCCATGGGTTAGTTGATTAGGTGGTGTTGGATGATAGATTGGACTCAATGATCTCAAAGGTCTCTTCCAACCTGGTCCATTCCATTCCATTCCATGGCCATGGATATCTTCAGACCCACCAGGGGAAGCTGCAAGCCTCTGTGCAGCATCTGTGTAGGCTTGGAGGCCTCCCATTAGTGGGACCTCAATCACCTCAGGCAAATATGGTGTGTTTTACAGCTTCAGAGGCTGCACCATTCTTGTGAGTCTGGAGCTGCTGTCTCTTGCCTGAGCCTGTGCTAGGTATCTCCTGGGGCTGGATCCAGTATGGGAAGTCCCCTCTTCTCCCTGTACTGGCAACTATTTTATGGCAGAATGCTCCTCAAGTTGCACTGAGATGCAAACAACTGCAAGCATCCTCCCTCATCAGGGTTTCAGCCTGTCTCAGCTGCAGGCTGGTGGCTGGTTTGGGAGGTGACACAGTCATGGTGCTCAGAGCCCTGTGAGCCTGGCTGGGGGGCTCAGTTCCTGGGATTCACCCTCTTGCTCAGCCTTGAGCCCCTTTTGTGTACCCCAGGAAATGCTTGAGTGCCTTTCTGAAGTCACAAGAAGGGTTTGCAGCATTGTCCTTGCACATCAGCACCTGCCTGGTGGCTGTTTTGAAAGGTCATTTAAATATCAAGGTGGTCATCCTCTGTCACTGCTCCGTGGGCAGTGCAGAGCTGAAGGGCTGAGCTGTGAGCTGGGAACTGCCATCACAGGAGTTGAACAGTGCTGCTGGGGCTATGCTTGCTTCTTCCAGAGTGTGTTAATTAGATGAAATGTCATTATGTGCTGTCCAGCCAAACCCTTCTCTCCTCAAATTCCACGTGTAGGAGAGAAAACTGGCACTTAGGCTCCCTCTCATCAAGCTGCTTCAGCGACTTTGCTGCTCTAAGTGCTGGGCTGAGTAGGAGGGAAGGATTCTATGAAGGACCCTCTGTTTCTGGAGCCAGGCTTTCAAGTGCAACTTAGTCACCTAGCCTGCACTTGTTTGAAGGGAAAACACAAAAGGGAGGAGGAATAAAACCTTGTTATTTTGTCATGTGAAGTGGCTTGAGGTAATTGGTTTCTTGCCCGTCTCGGAAGCACTCGTGAATTTCCATCCTCGTCAAGAAAAACATTAGCTTTGGGTTTGGTTTTCTGCATTCACTGCTGCTTACCCTCCTAGTGTGAGCTGTGTTACTGCTTACTGAGGAGGAGATTATTGTAGCCATTTATTTTCTAGTTAAGCTGTTGTAAATAAAACAATTACACTGCAGTGATTGATTTTTTTTTTCCCCTCCCAACACATGGAGCACAGATGCAGAACGCACAGTTTATGGCTAGGGACAAAAAAAAGACCCCAAAACTTCCTGCTCCCCAGCAAAAATATACCTTATATATTTTTTTTTTCTTTTGCTAAATGTCTGGGGAGGAGAAAAAAAAAAAACAACCAACCCAACAAGGCCATATGCTCTACATGCATTCCCATTTGATGGAGGATTCATGCAAGTTAATGAGCTTCTGCTCTGTGCTGCAAGACGTGGGGCTCTGCTCCTTTATTCCCACCGAGGGGCTTTCGGGGCTCAAGTGAATTATTCCTGCTGATAAAGAGCCACGAGGAAGGCAAGTGGCAAATGACACTGCAGATGCCTCAACCATCCTATTGCTTCCTTTTTCTTGGAAATGAGAAGGGGGCCAGGCAAGAAACACTCTGTGCTGGCCACCCGTGGGATGGAGACATGAGCAGGGAGCACCCAATGCAGCCACTGTGGCAAGCGAGCAGAAACCTAACTCAGTTTGAGCATACAGTCACACATCTGCTTTCCTCCTTGGATGGAGGCTTATATCACAGAATCACCAAGGTTGGAAGAGACCTCAAAGATCATCAAGTCCCAGTATCACAGTATCACCAAGGTTGGAAGAGACCTCAAAGATCATCAAGTCCAGCCTGTCACCCAGGACCTCATGACTAGACCATGGCACCAAGTGCCACATCCAATCCCCTCTTGAACACCTCCAGGGATGGTGACTCCACCACCTCTTTGATGAAGGTTTGTATCACAGAATCACACAGAATCACCAAGGTTGGAAGAGACCTCAAAGATCATCAAGTCCAACCTGTCACCACAGACCTCATGACTGAGCCATGTCACCAAGTGCCACGTCCAATCCCCTCTTGAACCCCTCCAGGGACGGCGACTCCACCACCTCCCTGGGCAGGTCATTCCAATGGCTAACAACTCTCTCTGTGAAGAACTTTCTCCTCACCTCCAGCCTAAACTTCCCCTGGCACAGCTTGAGACTGTGTCCCCTTGTTCTGGTGCTGGTTGCCTGGGAGAAGAGACCAACCCCCACCTGGCTACAACCTCCCTTCAGGTAGTTGTAGACAGCAATGAGGTCTCCCCTGAGCCTCCTCTTCTCCAGGCTAAACAATTCTCACTGCTTTTTTGATTGTTGTTTGGTGGTGGTGGTGGATTTTCTTATTGTAGCTCAGGGCAACAGATTTCAGTTCCTTGAAGGATGATAAGTTACAAGCAGCCACAGTCACTCCTGTGAGAAACCTTTTGCCTTTGCAGTTGTGGCTGAGCTAAAGATGCCATCTCTGCTTTCTTACAGGGCAGCTTTGCTGTAGTGGGCAGAAATAGAGAATCATAGAATCAATAAGTTTGGGAAAGACCTCAGACAGACTCCCTTAACAGATTTTGGACCCCTCTTCAGTAAATCAGGACATGCAGCTGACTGCTTGCGACAAGTTTCTGGGTAGCTGAGGAGCTGGTGACATTTTCCCTGCCTGCTAATTATATGAAACATCTTCTCTTAAATTTTGCCATGGTGTTTATTGGTTTCCAGGCACTGCAGCTCGTGATGAGTTTCCCAGCAAGCAGTGCCAATGCCTCTCTGGTGTTGAAGGGTCATAAATAATCAATTCACTCATGAAGTGTCTTCACTGTTGGTCATCTGGGGCTAATTACTGTGAAATAAATCAAGTTATGTAGTAGAGACACAGCACATCTCTTGCTGTTCCACTCCAGTGGCAGGATATTTTGGGTTTTCCACCTGCTTAGCAGATGACATGGAAACAAATGGCCGTTTACCCTTTGCCTTGCTGGAGGCATTCTCTCTTGCCTTGCTCTCCAGCAATAATGTGATTTGGTTTCTTGCTCTGAGAACCTAGAAAAGTAATTTCCAAGTGAAGGGGAAATGTGGTTTTGCCACTATGAAGTGCATGGTTATTATGTATTTTGCTAGTAGCTGTACTCAGCTCCCACACTGCTCAAGCTGGATGCAAAATGTGTGACATTGTGTGACAGATTCTGTCAGAGTTTACTGACCTGGCTGCATCCTGGAAGTCCAGCACTGGAAAAAAAGGATTTGAGCAAGAAGCTTGAAATTGTTATTGTTCATACAGTTTTTCACTCCCTTTCTCTGGCTGCATAGGAAAGGCAAAACTGGAGTTTCAAACCAGGCCTTTATAGGAAGGTGTTTTACTGCTTTCATATATTGTATTAAACAAAAGGCTTTGCATCAGATCTCGTGACCAATGATTCATTCCAACATGCCAAACAGGAGCCTGGGACCCTGATCACTGCAGGTCATGAGCTTTTCCCTCTGCAAGGCAAGACCATGCCTTGCTTCCTTCACTTTTATAGCTGTTTGACTATGGAGCTGGTTGCAATCATCTTGCTTCCATTAGAGCAGCAGCAGAAGCTTTTCCCCAGGATGCTCAAAGGGCTGCAGAGCCAAGTGGTGGAGATGCATTAAGACAAAGAAGAATAACTTCTTGCTCACATTGGCAGTTATTTGGAGTCAGCTCTGTCAGCCAATTAAAAGGATGGATTTAAGTATTTGGTGCACACTCTGTTACTTTTAAAAGGATTTATACATGGGCTGGTTTTTTTCCCCAGTTGGAGCAGGGATAGAGGTGGAAGCAGAGGTCAGGTTTATCTCTTCTGCTCCCAGGTCCTAACCCTGCCCTAGACAGCTCCTTAGCATGAAAACCTCTTTGTTTTGTTTTCTTTCTGCACTATGCTCACAAACCTTCTCCTTCACCTGCCTGACCTCCTGATACCACTCTCTGACTGCAGAAACCCTCCCTTTACCCAGGGCATTTCCCACCTGCCTGTGAATGAGTCCTGTGTGTTTGTGGAGGCTCCTTGGTTTTGTTATTGGACTACATGGTCTAGTCATGGGGTCTGTGCTGATAGGTTGGACTCGATCCTCAAGGTCTCTTCCAACCGTGGTTACCCTGTGATACTGTGATACATCTTACATTCAGCTGGGATGAAGGCTTGCTCTCATGCAATAAGGTCTCAGCTACATCAGACCTACAAGCACAGGACTTGTTTACAGTCATGTTTGCCAACACAGATTGTGTGTCCAGTCTGTGCATTTTCCTCTTGGCCACCTACTCTCAAACTGCCCTCCCCACCTGCTCATCTTACCCCACTCCTCCCTCCCTTCACACCTTGTCTTCCACCCCACCTATGCTGGACAGTTTGCTTGTCCCTCTGTAATTTATTTACTCTTTTTCTTTGTTTGTTTGTTTCAAGACCCTCTGTAAAGAGACTTTCCTGTTGTGGGGTGCACCACTGCAGACTGAGTGCATTTCTACCTCCCATCAACACACACACAAAGCTCTACCCCTTTGTTCTTCGAGTCCCAGCTGTATATTCTCCACAAACATACACCAGCACTCCTCCTCCACCCCCAGGGAGGCAGGCTGCCTAAACCAGGAATAATAAAGCAAGAAAAGTAGGTCATCTGCTGTCTGAGAACATGAAATACGAAATCCAGCCACTGAGTGCTGGAAGAGCACACACACACACACACACAAAAGTAAGTTAAATAAACTATCAAATCCAACTGAAGCAGAGCAGAAGCTGCCCTGAATTTTAATCCAAACACATTTCTCTTCACTTGTGAGCTCCAGCAGGGATGAGCTGCCTGCAGTTCTACCTGCAGCAGGCAGCTCCAGCAGCTCCTTCTGTCACCTGCTGACTGGCCATAGCAGCAAGGAGCATTTCAGTGATCTGGATCTGAAGGCATGTCATTAAAGTGCATGTTGCCATTTCTCAGCACTGCCAAGCCTTTTTTTAGAACAAACAAACAAACAAACAAACAAACCAATCCCCCACCAAAAAAAAACCCAACCAACCCAACAGCGACAAAACCCCAGCACACCAAACCCCCAACAAACAAAACCACACCCCAACCACCTTTTAGATTGGATCTGTAGACTAGAATAGAAATAGGAATAGGAATAGGAATAGGAATAGGAATAGAATAGAATAGAATAGAATAGAATAGAATAGAATAGAATAGAATAGAATAGAATAGAATAGAATAGAATTAACCAGAATTAACCAGGTTGGAAGAGACCACTGAGTCCAACCTATCACCCAACACCATCTGATCAACTAAACCATGGCACCAAGCACCCCATCCAGTCTCCTCCTAAACACCTCCAGTGATGATGACTCCACTACCTCCCTGGGCAGCACATTCCAATGGCCAACCTCTCTTTCTGGGAAGTTCTTCTTCCTAACATCCAGCCTAAACCTCCACTCAGTTTTCCTGTGCAGAAGCAGGGGCAGAAAAAGGGAAGGAATATGCCACACGCACAAATTGCAGTCCTCCTCTTCCAGCACCATCTCTCCTGGGTTGGTAAACCTCTGAGCACTGAAGAAAACCCATGAAATAGTTAACAAAAAAGTAATGCAAGAATCTTTCTAGCTGCCATGACTTTGTGGGGACTTAAGCCCTGAAGCTCAAAGCTTTATTGAAGTGCCTGTGCAAAGAGCTGGAGAAAATTCTGCTGCCTTTGATAGGGCTTCAATTTTACAACCAGGCAGAGCAAGCAGCGTGTCATTGTGTCTGATCAAAGAGTTCCAGTAATATTGAAGGCCATTATTATTGGTGAATCAGAGAGCACTTCTTCACTGTTAGCCCACCACAGGGCTTCTGAAAAGGATTCAGTGGACTTTGGAGATGGATTTCCACTGCTGTGTGATTGGTGCTTGTCTTTCTCAGCATGTTGTGCTCTGCTTGCTCTCCTTTCTACTTGCTGCCCTCCTCCAGGAAGAGCAAGCTGCACCAGGGGAGGTTCAGGCTGGAGGTTAGGAAGAAGTTCTTCACAGAAAGAGAGACTGGCCATTGGAATGTGCTGCCCAGGGAGGTGGTGGAGTCACCATCCCTGGAGGTGTTTAGGAAGAGACTGGATGGGGTGCTTGGTGCCATGGTTTAGTTGATTAGATAGTGTTGGGTGATAGGTTGGACTTGATGATCTCCAAGGTCTTTTCCAACCTGGTTAAGTCTAGTCTAGTCTAGTCTAGTCTAGTCTAGTCTATTCTATTCCTATCCTATTCCCATTCTATTCCTATTCTATTCCATTCCATTCCATTCCATTCCATTCCATTCCATTCCATTCCATTCCATTCCATTCCATTCCATTCCATTCCATTCCATTCCTCCACATCTCACCTTTGTGCCTTGCTCATGCCCTGCAACCTCTTCTTTCTTTATGGTGTGCTGTGTGTTTTCTGGTTTGTACTAGAGCCAACTCCTTTCTGAAATCCACACTTTCCCTCTTCCATTGAGGAACAAAAGAACATCTGATGTGATGATGCAGTGTTGTAACAGCTGGAGAGAGGTGAACAGTGTCAATGGTCAAAGATGAGAGGGGAAGAGAAGCAGTTGGCCTTACTTTCATACTTTCATCAGGACTGTGCATAGTGCCTTTGACTTTGTGTTTGCCTTGAGAATTGTGTAGAGAAATAGCTGTGGCATGAAAAGAATTACAGTTCTTCCGTGCAGAGCAGGAGGTACCAGAGGTAAAATTAGTTCTTCCTGTCTGGAACGTTTGGCTGGAGGATTGGTGATTCACAATTCTTAGTATTTTTTAATCCTGAAGGTATGTAAGCACAAGGCATGCTCTAAATAGGCACCAGGGTAATGCAAGAATCATGCAATTCCCTGTGCCTTTCAGAGATGGTCACTGTGCTGTTCACCGCAGGTTGCCATAGAGATGCAATATTATTTTCCTTCAGTGCTGTGCACTGAATTCTAATACTCTTACAGGAGTGGCAGGAGTCAGTAGAAGTCTATGGTTCACAAAAGCTTCTCTTGCTGACCCCTCAAATGGCATTTGAAATCCAGGGTTTGTCTAAGGCACACATTTCTTCAGCTTGTCTAAGGTGTGGTGGCAGAATAACATCATTATGTCTCTGCAGTGGTGTTTGACTGTTCTGTACACACATTGTGACTTTGCTCTGGAGGCTGGTGTTGCACAAAGGTGCACTGGAATGGGCTGCCCGGGGAGGTGGTAGAGTCACCATCATTGGAGGTGTTCAGGAGGAGACTTGATGGGGGGCTTGGTGCCATGGGTTAGTTGTTTAGGTGGGTTGGATTGGTTGATGGGTTGGGCATGATGATCTTGAAGGTCTCTTCCAACCTGGTTTATGATTCTATTATTCTATTATTCTAATCTAAAGTGGGGAATGAGTTGAAAGGATTAATGAGGGTGACAGAGGAAGCAAATCATAACTTCCCAGACCAAAAGTGTTTGCAGTTCCTCCCACATGGCCTGAGGCTGCATATAACCAACTGCCTCCCAAAAGCCCACAAACAATATTCAGTCTTAGCACTTCTCATCAGATGTCTTGGCTGACAGCTTTGAAACCATTCCCTGACACTATTAGTTAGTGGAAATAAAACCTGCTGCTGCTGGAGGGGTCACCTGGTGCCATGTATGACATGGAACCCAGTAGGGATAAAGCTGAGATGCAAAACTACAGCATGGCTGCAGATATCAAGCCCCCTGCCCCCCAGCTCAATAAATAAGGAAGGAAGGAAATGTTTGCAGCTTGTCAGCATCAGAGCTGTGGTTTGGTGACAAAGCTGAGTAACAGAAATGTGCAGAAAGCTTGGGCTGCTGAAGGAGCATCTCTGCAATATGGTTTTGTTTGTTTAGTAGGGAAAATGTGTTTTGTTTGCTGAATTGAAGCACACTGGCGGAGCATTAAGAGGCAATAGCTATCTGCTGCTGAAATGATGGGTGAGTACCCATCTGCTGGAGCCCCGAGGAAACAAAAGTTCTCTAGATGGTTTTGCACCACAGCCATGAGGGTCTCCTGCAGTTGACCTCTAGCTACACAGGATTCAATACTGATATTTAACTTGCCTAAAGTGATTAGAAGAGGTTTGAAATGAACTTTTAGGGAAGTCACTACTGGAGCCTGAAAAGCAGAAGCATTTCCTGGAAGAAAAATCTACATTACTTGGGCAAACCTTTGGGAAGGTTGTTGGCTGTTTCCTGTGCTCTGCAGGAGTGGTGGATGCTGCAGCCTGGCCATTAGCTTGAAGTGTTTCAGATGCATCCCTGCAAAGTCACCTGTGCCATATGTGCCAGAGAGTAAGTGAAGATACCAATCACAGTGTTTGGTGCACTCATGTGAGACAGAACATTATCACAAGAGGGTTTCCTCCTCCCAGAATGTGGCAGTGCAGGCTCCTGAGCTCTCAGTTCCTCTGCAACTGAGCTTCGGATGCTCAGAATATTGCAGGATACTTTTCTGATCTGAATAATTGATGCAGTGATTATTTTGCATCTGCCTGATTTAATACTGAATGACTGATTGCATCAGAACTGGACCATGCTGGCTGCTGTGCAGCTGGCCTGGTAAGGGACAGGCCACTCCCTGCAGACTAAAGGAAGCTTGGCCAAGAAGAGGAGAAAATAAGTGTGTTGCATTTAAGGTCACACAAATGTTTGGGGAATGATATCTCCCTTTCCTGTGTTTCTTGACTTAGTGCTCTCTTCCTCACGTCAAAAAAGGAGTTGGGGCTGTTCAGTCTGGAAAAGAGAAGGCTCCAAGGTGACCTCATTGTGGCCTTCCAGTATCTGAAGGGGGCCTACAGGAAGGCTGGGGAAGGACTTCTCAGGATCTCATGCAGTGATAGGACTAGGGGGAATGGAATGAAGCTGGAGGTGGGGAGATTCAGGCTAGATGTGAGGAGGAGGTTCTTCACCGTGAGAGTGGTGAGACCCTGGAATGGGTTGTCCAGGGAGGTGGTCGAGGCCCCATCCCTGGGGGTGTTTAAGAGCAGGCTGGATGAGGCTCTGTCCAGCCTGATCTAGTGTGGGGTGTCCCTGCCCATGGCAGGGGGGGTTGGAACTGGATGATCCTTGTGGTCCCTTCCAACCCTGAATGAAACTATGAAACTATGAAACTATGAAACTTCTGGTCTAACAGCTGAGCAGACAGAGTCCATGCCCTTATCTGAGGCATGGAATGTGCATGATGTAAAGAAAATCTCAAGCCCACTCTAGATTCCCCCACTGTAAAAGCCAAGGAGGAAGCTGAATTTGCTTTTGCCACCTGCATGTTCTTGCTCACAGGAGTGTTACTGCACTGCCCTAGGACTTCTGTCATTTGTGGAAGTGTTTTTACACCAACTTCCAATTCTCCTGGCATATTTTTTTTTGGCCAAGATTCTAACTGGTTACAAGGTTGGGCTTAGTCTAGTCTGTAACTGTAGATGTGATGGTGGGCTTCCTGTTGCTTTAAAAAGCCTTAATTTGTATCAGCTCCTTTGACTTCCTTTAAAGATAAAATCAGCCCACTGCCTTTTCACACAGGGAGTGAAATACTGGCAGTGCCTGGACACTGTGTTGCTCCGTCTCAAACTGCAGAATTTGTTTGCATTTTCTCTTGTGAAACCATCTGCTAAGAGGATTCTTGACCTTGGGTTTGGTAGTCATTTAATTCAAAAGGATGGGGCTTCCCAAATATGAGACCCCAAGGTGAGAGCTGGCATGTCTTTGCCACAGGGAGTTAAATTCAATTGCACTCCACAGGGTTATTACAACTGAAGTATTTTAGGAATGCACACTCAGGCTTACAAGCACCACATGATCCAGCAATGTGTTTTTATTCTTTGCAATGCACATTTGCAGAAGTCAGGGCTGTGCTTTCCCCCCTGGGGCCTGGGAAATGTCCAGAAGCATGTGAGTGAGCAGCAAGGCTCACAGTTTCTGAGGAGCATTACTTTGGGGAGGGGTCCCTGGTGAAGGACACCCCATGGGTAGAAGCAACCATCCTCCCTGACCAATTTAATTTCATTTTGTTTAAATGAACCCTGCCTCAGGACTCTTCTTTCACTGCACTGAGTGCCCCTACTTCTTGCTGGTTCCATGGGCTAAGGGAAGTGCTCAGCACCCCACGGTGAGCTCTGAAAGCCCAGAGCAGGTTTCTTCACTGGTCTCTTTCATGGGGTTGTAAAGTGCATTCTGAAACCTATGTCAGACACCTGGGACTGTGGCTTGCCCTTGCCTGCTGTACAGTAGAGCTGCTGAAGCCAGGGAGGAAACTTGCTGCAGGCTGTGGGGATGATCCACAGAATCTTAGCTCTGATTTTTTAAGCTGACTTAGCAGCATCTGTGTCAGTCTCCAGTCCCTGTCAATAAAATCACTCAGGCCTTACATCTGGCCTAGATCTGTGTGACTGCTGCAGAACTGGTACCTGCCTGATCACTGTGGCACCCACCTGCAAGGTCCCACACTGAGAAGTGCTTGGCAGTTTGGATGCTTGTGGGCAGGGTACAACTGGCTTAAATCCTGTCCTGGCTGAGAATTGGCACCTCAGCTGCAGAGAGTGGCCAGACCTCCTGCTCTCCTATTCTGCATCCCCCTGCAAACTCTTTCCTGCAGGGTCCTCAGGGTGTGCACCTGAAGATGCCCATACTGACCCAGGAGTGCCCAGGCTGGGGAGGTGGGCACCTCTACCAGGTGAAGTTTTGTGGCTGCTCTTTGGGTAGGTGACAGCTGAGCTCTGGTTAAGTCCACTGTGGAAAACCAAATGAAGTTAAACACATCTGCCTGTGGGTTCAGAGAGTAGAGCAACAGTTCAGGAATAGAAAGCTTGGGGTTTGCATTCAGAAGCCTTAACAAGACAGAAGGCTTTGGCAATTGTCAAGCAGGATAAGATCTCTGTAATTACATTCCTCCTTGTAGACCCAGCCACACCTCTACCACAAAGCAAGAGCAACCTATCCCAGTCCTGGGGCAAAACTGACTACTTCACATCAGTCATCTCTGCAGCTGTTTAGAAACACACCTAAATAGTGGCTTGACCCGTGGGTTTGCAGCCCAAAGAGAGAGAGCAGCACAGCTGGTGAGGTGTTCAAATTCACCAACACTTTCTACTAAAGCATCATAGTTTTTCTTTCTTTTGACTTTGCCAATTTTTTGACTGTTGGGGCCAAGATTTTTCACAGCAGTTTTCTGCCTCAGGCTGAGAGAGCCTGGAAAATTTCAGCAAACCTGGTTTTCAGGCAAGAGGTAACAAGAGCATTCAGGTGAGATGCCCAACCAAGGAATCCTGGAACAATTTTCTCTGGGTGGCTTCTGGGTCCTGGGTTTGGGAGCAGCACATGGAACTTGTGACATTTGATTTGTGAGGAAGACAGCCTCTGGTCTAAGCTGGGTTTAAATTCATGCTGCAGCTTTGCTCCCTTGATTTATCTGTGCAGGCTAGGAAGTCTCAGAGCACTTCCTTACTGCTCTCTTTTGGTTGTTACATGTTTCATGATAGATGCATTGGTCCCAATACCAAACCAGGTGACCTCACAGCAAGCCCTGCACTTGTTTCCTGCAGGTAAAACAAGAGGGAATGGCCTCAAGCTACAACTGGGTGCGTTTAAACTGAACATTAGGGGGGGGAAAAAACCACAGCAAGAGTGGTCAGGCATTGGAATGTGCTGCCCAGGGAGGTGGTTGAGTCAGCGACCCTGGATGTGTTTAAAGGTGGTTTGGATGTGATGCTTGGAGGTATGGTTTAGGGATGAACTTTGCAGAGTTCTCAGTTGGACTTGGTGATCCTGAAGGTCTTTTCCAACCTGAATGTTTCTGTGATTCTGTGAGAATACCTCTGCTGGTTTCCATGATCCATTATGCTGTGGGAAGGAGATTTCTGCGGTCCTGGAGTTGTCCTGTGCTTGGAGATTCTTGTAACAGATCTGCTTTTGCTCTCAGATCACTGTTAGAATTGTTGATGATGATGGAGGTTTGCATTAAAGCAACTTGAAGAGAGCACCAGCCCAACAGTGAGGCAGCATGCAGGTGCCAGGGCATTTATTTCTGATGCTATCCTACTGTGTGAGCCTGGTGCTTGGGGCTGTATTTTCCAGCATCTGTGGGAGTTGTTCTTCCCTGACCTCTTCAGTAAGTGGACCAGAACATCGTACAGGCTTTTGGAGAGGAAATCTGCACAAAGCAGTTCTCCTTCAGCACTTCTGCAGAAGGGTCCTCCCTCCTTGTGTCAGCTTCACTGGAAGCAGTGAAAGACAGAACTTCATCGCTGTTCCTTAGCTGGCAGCTGCTAATGCTGGAATAAAAACAGAGAATAAAAACCTGTTGCACTTGCTCAGCTTCCTGCCTACAAGTTATGGTAACAGCACAAGTTATGGCAACAGGTGTTCAAGGTGTTCAAGAGGGGATTGGATGCAGCACTTGGTGCCTAGTCATGAGGTCTGTGGTGACAGATTGGACCTGATGATCTTTGAGGTCTCTTCCAACCTTGGTGATACTGTGAGACTGTACAGCACCAGAGCTCTTGCCACTATTTCATTCCTCAGTGGTGAAGCCCTCAAAGGTTTATTGTTAAAGCTTTTGACAACTCAAGATGCCACTGGTGGTTTTTTTTCCTCCACTCAAGTGCAATGCTTCTTACTCCCATCAACATTTCTGACAAGTGTCCTGGTTGCTGCTGGGAGGGACCCAAT